>NC_048298.1:98596426-98896426 GCF_013100865.1 Trachemys scripta elegans
CCTGCCGCCCCCGAATTGCTGCACATGCCGCCCCTCTCCCTTGGCCGCCCCAAGCACCTGCTTGTTAAGCTGGTGCCTGGAGCCGGCCATGCAGAGGAGTGAAGTTCTGGAACAGTCTTCCAAGGGGAGCAGTTGGGGCAAAAAACCTAACTGGCTTCAAGACTGAGCTTGATAATTTTATGGAGGGGCTGGTATGATGAGACTGCCTACAATGGCATACAGCCCATCGGTGACTGCCAGTAGCAAAAATCCTCAAGGGCCAGAGACAGGACACTAGATGGGGAGGACTCTGAGTTACTACAGAGAATTATTTCCCAGGTATCTGCCTGGTGGGTCTTGCCCACATGCTCAGGGTCTAAGTGATCGCCATATTTGGGGTTGGGAAGGAATTTTCCCCCCAGGTCAGATTTGCAGAGACCCTGGTGGGTTTTTTCCTTCCTCTGCAGCACAGGGAATGGGTCACTTGCAGGTTTAAACTAGTGTAAATGATGAATTCTCTGTAACTTGAAGTCTTTAAACCATGATTTCAGAACTTCAGTAACTTATCCAGAAGTTACGGGAGTAGGTGGGTGAGGTTCTGCAGCCTGGAATGTGCAGGAGGTCAGACTAGATGATCACGATGGTCCCTCCTGACCTTAAAGTCTATGAGAGCAAGAGAGTAAGGAGAAGAGTAAGGGAAGGGATGAGAGTGTGCACAAGAGAGATCAGGGGATGGGATGGGGTCACTGGGGAAAATGGATTTAGAATAGCCATGCCAAGGCTTTGGTCAGAGCCAGTGCAGCTTGAGAATCAAGGAGCCATATCTAGTTTCCTGACTGCGCCCTTCACTATTTCCCTTGAGCAGATCTAGGTGCAGAAGAGCATTTGGGCCATACTAATTCCTCCTAATTCATGTAGGATAGAGAGAGGCAAAAAGGTAGGCCTAGAAATAGAAATTTATTCTAACCTATTCCCACCACTGGAGACATTTGACAGCTACTACCGTGGAATGGATATATAGAAAATGATCCACCCCCACCCCCCCCAAAGCCCTAGTTTATTTATTTCTTTAAGTTATAATCTTAAATAGAATCTTTATTTAACATTTTGAACAAGTTTAGACATATCTGTCTACTGTAAGTCTAGTAAGACACACCCGTCTTGTTGATTAGATATTGAATATCAAGTTTTCCTTGATAGAGTTTTTGAAATTTAAGCAACAAATAAGTAAATGCTATGTTTTCTGTTAATATAGGTCATCTAATTTCATGGTTTACTCAAAATCAGTTATTTAATGGTATGTTTGAATCTGCGTGTGGCTCGCTTTCTTTTCTCTACTTTTTGGTGTTAGCAAAATTTTCATAGTTCTTACAAATTTACCTTAAAGGGCTAATTTGACAATGAGAACAGAGTCTGCCAGTCATTCTAATTGTAGTGGTTTTGTGGGGCTGGACTGTAGTCTGCTGGGGACTAAAGGTCCCAAACCAAAAGAAGAAAATGTTTTTCTAGATCTCTCTCTTTCACTATTATTTTCACACACGCAATTCAAACTCTTTCTCATTAGTATAATCTATAAAGAAAGATAACAGCTTTACACATACACAGGTCACTGAAACTGAACATGGACATGGCAGAAACACCTCTGGTGAAAAAGATTACACACTCAACATCTGGAACATATGGAGTTTTCTTTAAATGATTACCATTAAACACAATTTTGTTGTGTTCTGACAGAGCTATAAAAAAGTGTTAACATGGTTACATCATGAATTTCAGCTGCTTTTTATAACACATGAATTTACCCAGAGCAAAGATGTTCACCTAACATTTGTTTGAAAAAAATGTATTGCAAGATAAAATGCATTTCATTGGATTTCCAGGGCTGGCCTTACCATGAGGTGAACTGAGGTGGCTGCCTCAGGTGCTAGACTGTGGGGGGAGGAGGTGCCACTAGGACCCAGAGTGTAGAAAATTGTGTCTGCTGCTGGTGCATATGTATTCTCTCTGTTCTAGATACTCAAAATCCCAGAATGCTGCATACTGTTTTTGTTACAAACTCTTCCAGTCTAATGTTCCAGCCACATTGGGTTCTACATGAACAAAGGACTGGAAAAATCTGGCTAGAAATCTGGCATGCCATGAGAAGGCAGCAAATCACCAGAGAGCAATCCATAGGTGGAAAGAGCTTGAGATGAGACTAAGGTTAAAGGCCACCATAGATGATCAGCATCAAGAGAATATTGCATCAGAGTCTCTTTACTGGCAAAATGTTCTGAAAAGGCTCATTGCCATTGTGAGACTGCTTGCTACCCAAAACCTAGCACTGTGTGGCACTTCAGATCAGCTGTATGTCCAAACAATGGAAACTTCCTTAAACCTGTGGAGCTGATGGCTGAGTTTGATGCTGTACTCCGGGAGCATCTTAGAAGAGTCACCACCCAAGAAATGTACACACACCACTACCTTGGAAAAACAGTTCAAAATGAGATCATACAATTACTGGCAACAATAGTCAAACAGAAGATTGTGGAAGATCTGAAGTCAGCAAGGTATTACTCTGTTATTCTGGATTGCACACCTGACATCAGCCATACAGAACAGATTACTTTAATGGTGTGTTTTGTAACAACAACAGAACCTAGTGAAAATGTCCCTGCAATGATAACTGTCAGAGAGCATTTTCTAGAATTTATTGACATTAATGATACTTCAGGAGCTGGTATGACAAATGTGCTTCTTAAAAGCTGGAAGATACGGGAATTGCGATAGCTGACATGAGAGGTCAGGGCTACGATAATGGTGCCGACATGAGAGGAAAGAACGGAGAAGTGCAGACACGGATCCGAGAGTTAAATCCTCCAGCATTTTGTCCCAGGAAGTTCTCATTCATTGAAGTTGGTGGTCAGTGATGCAGCATCAGCTTCTAGTGAGGCTGCTGAATTTTTTAATGTAATTGAAAGCATCTATGTATTTTTCTCTGCATCAACTCATCGTTGGCAAATTTTGAAGCAACATCTGGGAACATCCTCTCTGACACTGAAACCACTGAGTGCCACGATGGGAAAGTCGAGTGGAGGTGATAAAGCCTATTAAACACCAAATCAGGAAGATAGATGAAGCCATAGTTGCCATTATGGAGGATAATGCTATGACAGGAACTGTTCATGGGAGAGCAGTGGCAAAGGGAGATGGAATCAGCAGAAACATATATAACTTACAATTTCTGTATGGCTTGGTATTGTGGCATGACCTACTGTTTGAAATAAATGTTGTAAGCAAGAGACTCCAAGGTGTTGACCTTGATATATCTGGAGCAATGGAACAACTGGTCAAAGCAACGTCATACCTACAGTCTTACCAGTCAGATGAGGGATTTCAAAACATTCTGAAGAGTGCACAGAAGTTGGCAGAGGAACTTCACACTGAAGCTATTTTCCCACCCATTCAAGAATACAAGAGACACCGAAGAAGACGACATTTTGATTACGAGGCACAGGATAATCCCATAAGAGACCCCAAACAACAATTCAAAGTTGAATTGTTTAACCAGGTGCTAGATTGTGCAATACAGTCAGCTGAAGAATGTTTCTTGCAGCTCAAGGAACACAGCAATATATTTGGGATGTTGTATGATATTCCAAAACTCCTCACTATACCTGAAGAAGAATATACTGGCAATGCAGGGCACTAGAGACAGTGTTGACACATGATGACATGCGCGATATTGATGCGAGTGATTTAGGTGATGAACTGAAAGCCCTTTCAAGATACATTTCAGCAGGATCAACTCCAAAGGCTGTTCTGGAATATATGTGCACAAATAAGATGACTACCCTCTTTCCACATACTTTTGTTGCTCTGCGCATACTTCTAACATTTCCTGTAACAGTTGCCAGTGGAGAATGGAGCTTCTCCAAGCTGAAGTTAATAAAAACACATCTACGCTCCACAACGACACAGGAGAGGCTGGTCGGCCTTGCAACCATCTCAATAGAGCATGAGCTGGCCCAGACTGTGGGCCTTCAGGAAGCAGTTCAAATCTTTGCAACCAAGAAGGTACGGAAAGCACCACTTCGATTATTCAAACAGATAAAAATGCCAGTGTTTACTATGCAGACAACAAAAGTTACATTTGCTGTTCAGGCATTTGAAAGTTAAGTGTTACTTAAAATTTTTGAACAAGGCATTTTAAGTTGTTAGTTCTCCTTTATTGGGGTAGGTAGCAGAACAGTACCATGAGAGGAGTAGAACAGGAAGAAGGCAGAATTAAGACCTTTCAAAGTTTTGGCCCAAGCGAGGAGGCATGGGGGCATCATTCGAGTTCCCCGCCTCAGGTGCCAAAATGTTGTGGGCCAGCCCTGTGGATTTCTTGCAAGTTTCCTCTACTTAACTTGGGTCCAGATTTTGCCACTCTTTACATGCACACTGAATAATACTTTAAAACATATGTAGTCTGATTGATCGGGACTACTACTGTAATAAGGTACAACTCAGTTTGAGTGAAGGTGGCAGAATCTGGTCCACAGTAATTGACCCTTTCTTATTGAACCTCTCTCTCCAGTCTATAGCTCAAATGTTACCTTAATTATAATGTTGTACACAAAGTGCTAGGTGATTGTGTTTTAAATAAAGATTGCATTGGCCATGAAACACAGTAAATTAGTATATAATAGTATGTATCTTGAAGAATCTAAAAGTGCATTGCAAAAAAGTCTTACTTCATGCAACAGTAGAGGGGCACATAGCAACTATTTTACATTGCAAAGGACTGCACACTAGAACATTCAGAATACCGTAACCAACTGAAATTGCATGTAGGAATGTAGGAAGTTTATACAGAACCATATTGGGATCTGTCAGGATGCCCCTCATTCCTGCAATAAAGTTAAAAAGAAATAAAAGGCAGCTTTTCCAGCAGCACACTGCCCACTCATACCATGCTGGGGATGTGTAAGGGCCCAGGAACATAGGGCAGCTGATATTCCCACAGTGCCACCAGGAGGCCAAGAGGAGGCACAGCCAGGGAGCAGTGTGAAGAGCAGGTGCCACAGGAAGTACAACTCAAAAGATCTAGAGTGACAGTACCCTGCGATTGGCCAAGTGCCACTACTTAAACCCAGGGGTTGCCCCAGGAAGGAAGTTGTCTGGGAAATCACAGAGACTTGGCCTGCTGCAATGCCAGACTTCGCCTCATCTCCTGATCTCTGACTCCAGCCTGACTCTGATTCCTGCCTGTCAATTCTAACCTGGTACTACTGCTGGTCTCTGACCCTGGCCTGATTCTGGCTCTGACTCTTGTTTATGGGACCCAGCCTTGCAATTCCTCCAATTCCTGCCTGGCAACTCCTGTCCCTGGTAGGCAGATCTCAGGCTAGCTGTGATTGCTAGGTCAGACTAGCACTCTGGTCCCTTACTGGAAGAGTGCCACCTGATGAACCAATATTTGCAGTGGATAGAGTTTTTCTCAGAGGCAGGTTTCCATTCAAATACTTACCTTATTAAACCTTTATTAGAGTGTGAGACGTGACAAGATCACAACACAAGATGGTCTGGTTGCTGACAAACTAAGGCCCTGATCCTGCAAACCTGTACAGATGTGCTTGACACGTATGAGTAGTCTCACTGAAACCAATGAGACTACTCACATGTATGTTTGCAGAACTGGAAAATGGCTTAGGAAATGCCAAATTTATAGTTATCCATGCAAACTGGATTCAGCCCCCTTACTATGATCTTTAATTACATTATCACAACTGCCTCATTCAGTGCACAGGCTGGATACATAAGGAGGCTGAATTAAGGTTGCAGAGGCAACTGTAAATCTAGCATTTCCTAATTTTTGAGTGCTTAGCTTTGCAACCTAAATAATATTTTTAACTTTGTACATATACATATAAAAACTATGTCAGAGGTACCATAAATGCTCAACAGGCACAGCAGCTTGGTGTGAAAAAATGTCCCGGATCACCTGGAAAAGGATTGAACAAAAGGATTTGCACATACATGTATTTTGGCGTGGTTAGAACTGAATACATACATGACAACAAAATGTTGACAGCACGTTTTTGTAACATAAAATAAATAATAAAATAATGGCAGCAGCAAATAACAGGTAAAAAGACAATTTACGATTTTTTTCAGAAGGCAATAATCTACAGTTATGAAATGTAGATATAATTTTTAAACTGTACATGTAAGTGGCTCTAGAACTTTCTAATGAAGCCAGAATATGTTCTGTGTCTTGGTAATGAGATCATCATATCCAGTGAGGGAGAATTATTAAATTATTAACAGTCTTAGAAATCAGATATTGCTCTAGATCGTGAGCTGGCATAAAGTGGCATATCCTCCAGTGGCCTTGACTTCACTGGAACCATGCCAATTTATATCAGCTGAGTATCTGGTTTATTGTGTTTTGCAGAAGGTTCAATCACTCTGCAAAAGATGTAAAAGTAGAAAAATGCTACTAGATAATGGGGAGAAAAATATTGGATTGTTACACAAATACCTGCTTAAGCCATAGATCTTGTGCATGTGCTTTCCCTTGTGTTAAATACCATATCAATAGAAGTAGAAATGCTTGTTTCTATAATTAAAAGAGAACCCTTTTTAATCCATTCACAAGGAAAGACTTTTGCCCCATTCATAAAACCCAATTCATTTACAGTCTAAAATGCATTTACTGTCTAATCAGAATTGCTGTTCAGATGAACGCCCTCCCCTCCCCCCCCAAAAAAAATTGCATAAGTGTTCAGTTCTTTTTTAGGATCATGGTGCCCTTATTCACAAAAGAAAAGATCATAAACTAGTAAAGAGCATAAAGGCAGCACCTGCTTCTCTAAAGAAGCAGCAGTATTATCTGATCCAGAAAATTTCCTATGCATTAAAGCCAAGCTAAAAAAAAATAGTTCAGCAAAATACATGTGATAGCTATTAAAACAGCCACATCAGAAAGGCGTGTATTGTTTCAGACACAATTTGCATAATTTGTCTCCTTCCTCCCGCAATCAAAACTTCTGTGTCTAGGTTTAAAAACCCTAAGCAAAGACCAATTTAGCCCTAAATGTACCTTGTTTCACCTTACCATTTTAACAGCTAACCCTTTAATAACATATTTTTATGAATCTCTTTTTATGGCTAAATTGTTCTTTTTCTTACTAATCCTTCTACATATCATAAAACCTTTCAGATCAGTTATTTATTTTTATTTTGAAAAAAGCAGCAAAAATTCATCTCCAATCTCACTGAAGGAGAAAGGGCAATAGAATCACTAAGAATTGCAAACAACAATCAAATAGGGCCTGACACTCAGAAGGGTGGAGCACCCACAACTTCAAATGCTTAGCACCTCTCAAAAATAGGCCCGTTGTTTTGTTTGCCAAATGTTACCCATGGTTCTGTTTGCCAACTCTTTGCCAACAGATCTTAATTTGTTCAAATGTAGATCCTGACAACCACTAGAGCAAATGCTTGTGTGGAGCCAGCCACTTGAAATGGGACTTTACACGAGCATGGGATTCCATGCTAGTGGATCCTATTGTATGATCAGGGTCTTATTCTCTAATCAGAATTTTTGATGGACAAATCATTTATGGGAACAAATGTCAGTCTATGGGTTATTTGTAACTGTTCACTTCACCTATACATCACAGATAATGAATAGCAAGCAGCTGGTCCCCTAAGTCTCGTGGGCCCTGATTCTCCTATCATGCTGGTTTACGCTCCTGTAATTCCACTGACTTCAGCTGAGCAACTCCTGATTTACATTGGCATATGAGAGAGAAGAATCAGTCCCATGGTATTGTGTGGTTTTTTTCTGCCTGATTGAACAACTGGAGCTTCTTAAACAGGAGAATAATGAACCATGAATATTTATTATGCACTAATATTAGCATTGGTACAAAGAACAGCCATCCTCCCAAACAACTATGTGACACAAACTTGTTCACAAGAATTTTTGTGAATAGGGTACGAAAAGGGGGATAAGAATAGTCAAAGCAAACAGCTGTTGGAGATTCATCCAGCTATGCTCGACACCTGGGAAAAATGATCCAGACAGTTACCACTAGGGCTATGTCTATGCTGCGAGCTAGCAGTGCGATTCTCCTACTCGCGCACACATACTTGCACTAGCTCTCATCGAGCTAGCACAAGAGTAAATAGCAAACTGTGGCTCTGGTAGCATAGGCCACTGAGCTGTGCCCAGTTCATACCCACAGGTTTCAAGTGGGTTTGTATTCAGTGTGGCTCAGCCATGCCTCTCTGCTGACGCTACCAGTGCTACTGCAGCTACACTGCTACTTATAGTCTCACTAGCTCAGTGAGGGCTAGAGCAAAAAGGTGTACACAAGCAGGGGAATCACACTCGTTGTAGTGTAGATGTAACCTACGTTATGTGGTAATTTGTTATTGCCTATACGAATGTAGAGATGTTACTTTGGCCACCAAGGTGCTCCCATGTTTTCAAAAAAAAAATAATAATAATGCATAAATAAGTAAATAAATCACTATGTATATTGCTTTTCATCCATAGATCTCAGAGTGCTTTACAAAGGAGAGCCAGTCAGAGAGCATCTTTCCAGATGAGGGAAATGAAGCACAGAGAGAAGAAGTGATTTGCCCAAGATCACCCAGCAATTCAGAGGGAGAGGTGGGTCTAGGAGCCACTTTCAACGGAAACATATTTGAGAAAAATTACAAATGGCTAAAGATGTTCTTTTATTTTATTATTTCTGTAGCATCCAAATATTTATCTGAATGCTCTGAAATGTGAAACTGTGGGTTAACATAACTAGCCTCCATGGACCAGGCAGCCAGAACCATTCAGGAAACCTAACATTATGGACGTAAAGAAATAATCCCCCAAAGAAGAGCTGCTGGGGACAAAAGGGATCGATGGAGAATAATAAACTGGCTTGACAGACAAGCTCTTGCTCAGCGATGTGAGGAGAGCCACCAAAGGATTTAGGCAAACATGATCAGGGACAACGGTTCCATACTGGTAGATGCTGTCCCTAATGCAAGAAGTACCCACCAGCCCAATCTAGTTTGTATCTCAGGATGAAAAGCAAATATAATTTGGCCAGTGAAAACTGTTTGGGGTGGAGGGAAATGGGGAGAGATGGTTGCTAGATCATTAAGTATCCAATATCCATTGAAGTCAATGGAAAGCCTCCCCATTGACGTCAATGGGCTTTTGGTAGACCAATACATCATATGTTGGAGTGCTTGCAATATTAATAATAGATGAATAATACAACTTATTTGCAACAATCTTTTATCATCACATAGGCCTTGCATGGGATGTGGCTTGGTGGTGAGTACAAGAAAATGGACTGTTTGGCTTGCCTTTTTCCGTTTGGAGCATCTCCCTCCCCCCTCAACCCCATTAACGTTTGTTTCTAGGAAATTTATAGAACTTCAGACATTGGTAAATAAATTCCTTATCAAACATCACACAAGATCGCTTCAGTTTAAGATAAGATAAAAACAGGTTTTCCTGCCATGTCCTCACACTGTCTGATTTGTGTGGAAATGTGTAACCTGGCTATAATATATTTTAAGGCACACAGCCCTTTCTAATTTTTGTTCCTTTGTTAGTCAGCAAAATAAAGAACCAACAAACCTGCTGAATAGAAATCATACATATCCAAAAAAATAAGTTATAACGTCGTAGAAAAAACCCTAAGTCAGGAGCCTCTGCAGGAAACACTTTTTAAAGCACCCCTTTTAGTTGCTACCACTTCTGCTAGGTAAATAAATGAGATGAATTACTCCCCACTACTTGCATCATGCTGAACATGGTCTTTCATTGTCCACTTGACTTTATCCCTTACTGGAACACAGAATTTCATATCAATAAAACTATTGTTCTCCCCCGCCATCTCTCCAAGCCCAGTTTCCTCCCAGGATATAAAAACTACATTTGTCCAGGGTTAATGTGAAATTTTACATCTCATTCACAAGAGTTTAGAAAAGCCAAACAATCCTGGTGTGGTTCAGGAGATAGTACCTATAATTTTACAGCATCTGAAAGTGCGCGAGGTGATTTACAGAATGTTTGAAAAGAGATGGTCCCCACTTCACAGAGCTGAGGCTGGGATTTTCAAAGGCAATTAGGCACCCAACTCCCATTGAAATTCAGTGGGAGTTGGGTGTCTTTCATCCCTTTGGAAATCTCAGCATTAACATCTAATTTAGCCAATAAGGACACAAAGGGAAAAGCTGCCACAAAGACTACAATTGCCAGATAGGCCAAAGACTTTAATTTAGTAGCAAGCTAGTCAATCATATTTATTTAGGCATCACTCCAGACAGGTCTCTACTTCTTGGGGAATGAGAACTGAAGGAATCTTACCACAGATATTCAAGACAAAATATCTCCTCACATTCCTAAGGCACTATCATGTTGATCTCACTGCTTCTCTGCGTGTTTCTTTCAGTATCATTGTCTTTCAAGCACAATCAGATGACTGCCCTGTCTCTGTGCTAGAGTGGGAGAAGAGAGATGTACAATGAGGCAAAATTACTCACTACTATTTCTGTTTATGATCTTCTGCCGTCCTACATCCCACCTTCTTCCCTGCTCAAGCATAGTGACACTGTATTTCTCATCCTCCCTCACACCATCTTGGTCTCTGCCGCAAAGACTTTACAATCTATGCATAAGTCTAGAGATAACCAAAGGATCGGTGGAACACAATCAGTGTAACAGTGATACAGTTATGATTAGTGTATTAAGCAGAAGTCACAGCACCTCAATTGCCTACCCATTGTCGAGTGTTTTGCAGACATCACACCATTAGTGAGTTTTAAGGAGATATTTAAAGAAGGCTACGGTAATAGCCTTGCAGATTTTTACCAAGAGCTCCTCCCATTATAAGTAGGGATGAGAGAGAAGGTGCAATTGTGCTTGTTGGAAAATTTGACAAACGACCATTACAGCATCTAATTGATATCATACAGGTCTTAAAAGTGCAAAAGGTGACACTGATAATATATAAATCTCCACAAGTTCAATTATCTCATACATTTGCAGTTATCTGTATGGGTCTTATATAATTTCAGGATCTAGTTAAGATGAACTCTCACCAAACAAAGCACCACCCATGCAATCATTCTATAATTTTAGATTGATTAGATGTATTCAAATTAAATCCTTATTTGTGACCTAAACATTTCTTGGTGATCATTTTTATGACTACTATGTAGTCTGTAGTTTATAGATGTGCTTCATTTTATGGGGCACAAGTAACCACATAAGCACTCAGTCATTAAATACTAATCATATGGCACATTATTCCTCATGGTTTATATAGTCAAGGCTATTAAAATTTGCAAGGAAAGAATGGACACTTTTCTAGTAGTTAGCCTATTTCTACATAGCAGTGACAGTTAATAGACAGTCCTGCATGATAATAAAAAACATTCCCCAAACTGAAATCTACAAAAAAATATTTTCAGGAAATGGCCTCTCACTATTAGAAACTGCCATTTAAAGTTAGCATGTTTCAAAATGGGCAGCTGATGAGGATGATTACAACTCACCAAAAAAGTCAGTTTTATTTGTTTTATATCCAATAGCTAGGACACCCGTTTAAAAAATATTGTCTTCAAGATAGGGCTAGAAAGAAGTTACTGGAATGTGGCCACCAGAAAAAGGAGCTGTGACTCTGTACCTTACATGTTCAGGAACTAGCAAAACCCAAGGTAGATGTCACCTATGAAACGGTTAATTTTCTAAAGGAAGGAAGTGGGAGTCTGACAAGGGGTTCTGTCAGAGGGATAGTCTGTGGCTGTTGGGAAGAGAGCTCAGGTTAGGAGTCTTACTAGCAGTAAGTGTAAATGTGCCACTGCCAGGAACTTCTTCTTAACATGGTCTGCTCTCTCTGAGGCTCCCCCTGGTTGCGTGTTCAAGACCTTACTCTTAGGCCAAGAACTGGTAGAAAGAAGTGAAGTGCATCAGAAAGTTAGGCAGGGTGAGGAATGTGGAGTTGTAGTGGGTTTAGCGATTATCTTTCCCTCTCTGGCTAGGAGAGAGGCCACTCCACTTCACTGTGTCACTGTGGGGTTAGCCCAGTCGCAGGGGGAATTAGAGACTCGAGGGCTACAATATATGGGGCTCTGACCCTCAAGCAGTGCAGAGCCACAAACTCTGGCCCTCAAGTAGGGCAGGGCAGCAAACAATATAGTGAGCTCTGGCCCTCAGGCAGGGAAAAGCAGCAAACAAACCGTTTGGCCTAAGGTGGGGCAGCTGCCACCCCAGAAGGGGGATTGGCAGCAGGGGATAGAGGGAACCAGGGCCCACCCTACTCCACTGGGTCCCAGCCCAGGGCCTGACAGCGGCGGAGGACTGTGCCACAGGATCAGTGGGGATCCTACCGAAACATACCGATTCCATCACGGACAGCAAAATGGACTAAAGTCTGGTTTCCCTGGGCCACTTCCTACCACAATCTGGGGGTGGGGAGCTCCGGCGTCCACGGGTCCTTCATCTCCTCGCGGTATTAGGCCACCAGCAATCCCAGATGCTCCTCTCTGGGCTCAGTCTCCTCTGGGGGCGGGCCGCAGCCTGGTTTGGCCACAAGGCCAGAGGCCTGCAGCAAGCAAGAGGCATCTGTCTCCTTCCCTGACTCCTCTTCCACTGAGTTGTGGTCCCCGCTTCTTATACTTCCTGTCCCACCTCTCAACTTCCAGTGAGAGGGCAGAGCTCAGCCTGGCTTTACCCACCCAGGGACAGAGAGAAGCCCCTCACCCTCTGGCTCAGAGGGAAGCCACTCCACCTCACTGCAGGAGTTCAGAGTGGATCCATGTATGGAGGAAGAATTAGCAGTGCTATGAAGTGACCAGAGACCTCAAGTCTTTCCAACCACCATAGGAGCTATATTAGTGCCATCTTCCAGTATAATCGCTATCCATCTTGCTAGGAGTATAACCAAGGAAGGGCTAATGAGGTGGGAGGGAGGAAGGAAGGACTGAGGGAGGGAGTAAAGGAGGGAGTAAGGGAGGGCTTGTGTTTGGAGTTTCTGCTGGTTAGGGGAGAGTGTGGAGGAAGGATCAAGCATACTCATCTTCGTTGCTTATAAGGGTTACTCCTATAGGAGATCAGTGCTTTGATCACCTCTTCCAAAACAGTCCTATTAAATTGATGAAGTAAGGTGATACATGCATTCTGAGTTACAGCAGGACATGTCCGACTCTCTGAATGATCATGTGATTATTCAATGGACTCTCTGAAATGTATTGACAAGGTTAAAATACACTGAAGCCACCCTGGAGAGTAAAATAATAAAATACAGTATCTGTACCACACATGAATATGAGGATCCCTTAAATGTTGGATGTTATCTGAGCAACCAACATTTAATTTAGCTCAAAAGTACAAATGATTCAGCCTTACTAACCCATGATTAGGAGAGAGAAGTCCCTACCAAGGCGTATTCAGATTGGTCAGTTGTATGCCACCTAGAACAGTATACAGAGAATTAATCAAAGGAGTATTAACCAGTGAGAGAGTGTTGGAATAACCAAATGTTGTTTGATTAATCATTGTCATATATCTTTTCTGCCTGACTGATATGATGTACTTCAAGGTAAACTGGACTTGAACCATTACACATGTAATGATATGAACTAACATGTGATTTTTAATAACATCCAAGTAGGTGCTCATTATATGGAGGAGTGGAAAGAGATAAGGACAAAATGCCATGTAAATAAACAGTTTTTATAGAAATAATGCACTGTCTGTGCTATGTGTTTGGTCCCTGGCCATGCAATGTTGTTTAATAATCTTCTTGTATAGGCCACCTCTCAAACCCAAAGGATAACAAGCACAAATTGTATCTATGAAATAGCATCACATCTTTATTCTCAATGGCAAAAATTGAAATGCAATATACATTATAAACAGAAAAACAGCTGGCTTGGATTGTGTTGCAAGCCACTAACAGTTGAGGGATTTGAATGACATCATAACCCGTGAGAGCATGTTGCTGGCCAGCTGGTGTTATTTATAATATACACATAACTGAGGAAAAATAAAAAGGCAAAAGTTATGTATTATAAAGCTAACAAAGTAAAATTATCTCCTGCCTCTTGGCATTTAACTTGTTACCAAGAATAATTATGAAGAATACTAGTGAAAGGGGAAATTTCACTTTATTTTTACTGTACAAAAAAAAGCAAAGTCATGAGACAATGACCCATACTAGGCCAATAGGACTGCTATATTCTGACTACAGTAAGTTCTAGGAAATTATATCACTTCTCCTGTGAGGTTGTTAAAGGTATTTTGTCTTATTTAGCACAAGTAAGTGCTCACCGAGCCTCATATTTATATCAAATTGCTAACTGCTATTTCAGGGTTAACATCACTACAAGCTGGAGGCTTAAATTATTATCGATTGTATAGACTACCAAATTTCCAACCCTAACAATGCAAAGGTGTATAAGCTGATAGATAGATACCCAACTGAAAGTTAACCATAATACACTTTCTTGTTTTCCATGGCAGCATAAGCTTTTTCATGTGCTAACCCTTCTGTCACTAATGCACATTCTTTTAAGGGGAAAAAAATATGCTTCTGTGCTCTAGTTTTAAAATGCAAAGGTATGATGTTATTTGTCACCATGCCCAAAAAAGTCCTTACTCGGTAACTTTGCCAGAAGAGGGAGAGAGAGAGAAGGCAAATGCTCCCCCAGCTGTTTCCTGTCTACAGTGTCTGTGTAATGTAGATAAATGTGAGGATTTTCTCTAAATCCCTCTTCTGTTTGCTAAATCTCACTGTCACTGCTAAAATCAGAGCAGATAGAGCCTGCGCAATGGAATAAAGTCCTCAATATTGAAATGTGACATTGCTCTCAACATCTCACATCTCTCTGGATTTCTTTTTTCTCATTATTTCTGCTAACAAATTCATTTCCAGACTTTGCACTTTTAAGAAGCAATGGAAAAAATCAACAGTCTTTCAACACAATTATTAAAGTGCTGCTTTTGTGATTTCTTGAAGGTAAATCTTTATTACTATTTGAAATCATTTTGGAGTTTTATTTTAGTGTGTATTGTCTGCTTCTGGCTAAGAGAGTGTTATGCACTTTTTAGTAACAATATTTCTGAACTGGAAATTATTTATAAATTGCTGAATATGCAGTTTTAGATGATCTGAAAAATGGCTGTATGTGATAGTTGCAATTACATACCGATAACAACTGTAAAGGTAAAACTATTGCAGGTAATTATTTAAAATTCTGCTTCTGTTAGGAAAACTTTACAATATTTCTGTTATATCAATATTAAAGCTTCCAGTTACTATTATTATCTATAGTTAATTAATGTTGTTCAACAGAGAATAAGAACTTTTAGATATTTTCTGCAGGTGCAGAGGTTTATATTGATATATGCATTATACATATGGTAAATGTTAAAGTACTGTACTATTATTCTATGCAAACAATATATAAAACACTCATACTTTATGGTGTTCAAACTTATAGGTGATGGCATCACTGCAGCAGTGTGTTGCCACTATATTACATTTACTTATTTTTGTGTTTTCATATATTAAAAGTAAAAATGAAGTTCAGTTTGCCTTTTATATTAGAAACCAGTTACAACTCTTGCTGACCTTGCATATTCATATAGTTTAAACAATTGTACATAAGGAAAGTGGAAATATTCCCCATCATCTTGTCAACTTTTCCCTTTGTAGGGAGGGCTTTTTCAGGCAAAGTTTCATGTTATAATACTATCATTTCTATTCAGGAGTGTCAATTCTCTTTAGGTAAATTTGACTGCAATAGATGCACTGACCTCTGTTTCTATCAACTGGCCCCCATTCAAGTTTCCATTCTCAGCAAAGTCATATCTTTCAAGAATTATGTTGGGATTTTTTTTTCCAATTTGCAAGCACAGTTTTAAGAAGTTGACACAACCTCCACAGCTATAATTACCTGAGGGCCCAATTCATTAAAAAAGGTGCCTGTCACAAGCAGAATTCATCCACTTTCCTTACTATAATTCATAATAGCTTTTCTAGGTAAAATATGTGAATTGCAATTGAACAATTTTTTGGTGTCCAGATAGACACCTCATTCCAACATAACTGAAAGATGAACAAATAAAAAAAATAGCTGAGCAATACTAAAAGTTAAAAGACCTAAAAATAATGGGCTAGTTCTTCAGTGGGTATAAATGAGCATAGCTCCATTGAAGTCAATGGAACAACACTGATTTACACCAGCTGAAGATCTGGTCCAAACGTATACTTTACTTACAAGATAATTACTAGTGAATACTATGTTATTACATTGTAATTACATGTTTCTTCAGATACTCTGGTTTGGTAATTCGCTCCTGCAGTTTCATATGCAACCTGTACTTCAGAAGATACATATAACCCTATATTCTATTTTACGCTGTAATACATGCTACTTATGTCATTACTGGTATTTATACATAGTATTTATAATGACTGCAAATGTAATTAAATGGACAACTGTCATCATGAATGTAAAGATTATTTACATGCAATTTGTGCCAACTGATTTCAAGTTTTTGCAATGGGTGGAGTCAGAAAACATGAAAGGTGTAAAAGAGGTCTGGAGTGTTCAGCCTATGTCAGTTCATTTGTGTGCCATTATTTTGCACTGTTGGAACAGGCCTGCAGTAATAGCTGGTTATGTTACTGGAGAAAGATCCATGGAAATTCCAGCTGTGAAAATATGATCAATCATTTGATGCAATTAATGGAATAGTTTACCCAGGTTCATCCTGTACTTGTATTTGGTGTCCAAATGTAATTAAATGCTTCAGCAAACCCCACCCACTAACCAGTGCATTTTTTTAAATACCTCAGTTTTCTATTCAGATTGGGCACACAATAAACACCCTAACCTGTTGTAAAAAAACCTGTGACCAATTGTGTTACATTTCTGTAAGTATTTTTCTTATATTGCCCTCAGATGTAAATGGGAACTTCAATCTTATCACAAACATCTTGAATCAACTAATGGCACATTTAATTAAAATGATAAAGAAAATAAATCCTGTTCCTGAATAAGTTTGGAGGAACACTACCTAACTTTTTTTTTTTAAAAAATCAATCAATTTGAGCCCTATGGACATGGGAATCCATTTCTTTTTTCAACATTTTAACTAGTCTGCAAGTTCTTGATTGTTTTATATTTTGGGATAAACTTCAGAAATTCTCTGTGGTTAGACTGTGCAGCTTTCTTGGCCTGCACTAAAGGAAAAACACCGGAGAATCTGTCTTGTCCTAGCTACATGCTGATATTTATCTTACCATGTAACCTAGCTGAAAACTCTTGAAAAACATAAAATTGTTAAATGCTTAGGATTTATGTTTATTGCTGTCCCAAATGTTATTCAAGAACAAACTGTTAAATACATAATGTTCTTATATATACAAAGTCTTTCAGTCTACTGAGGCTATGTGTTTAATATCTTTCTGATTTATCTCCTCTGAAGTAAGAGCTATTTTAAATTGCAGGTGCATCACTTTTTTATTTGAAATTCAAGAATATGGAAGGGGAAAGAAGAAACTGGTGTTTGTTAAAATATGGAATCCTTACAGGAAATGATGCCCTATGTTATCAGTTATTTATAATCTGATGTTCTTGCATCTACCATTGAAGTCATTTTAATGCAATAACGTTTGTTGGTTTTTCCATGGCAAAATTGGCTAAAGACTCTTGTAAATGGGAATATAATTATTCTCATACTTTGTATGACATATTAAGGGATTTGGATTTGTTGGTTATTTTCACAGCGGAAATGCCATCTAGAAAAAAGGGAAACCATTCCAAATTATTTATATATTTTCTTCTTTTGAAATCTGCAACATGGTAAGCATGGGGCATAAGTCTGCAGAATGTTTGTCTCACTCACTGCCCCTACTACTAGACATAAATGGGTTTTCCTACTATTTTGACAATGGTATTTTCTAAAACTGCTATGTCATTTCTGCAGCCTAGGGGTTGTGTAGCGCTACACATATTGGATTAGATCCTTAGCTGCTGTAAATCAATACAGAAATGGAGACAAATGGGGCTCTGTCAATTTACATCAGCTGAGAATTTGGACCTTTAATATTTTTTCTAGGAAAGAAAAAACTTTCTGTGGTGAGTCTATACCACAAATACAAGAGAGAGAAAGTAATTATAATCTCTTGTTCATATGGTCAAGTTCAGACCTGAGCTAAATGGGTGTAACTCTAACTTCAATGAAGATATACCTGCTGGCACAGAACTGAATTTGGCCCATAAACCATGACTAATTTTCATCTTAATTTTTTGAACATTTCCTGCTTCCTGCTTTTGCTCTCCCACCCTAGTTATTTTGGCCTCCCTGAGTTCCCTTGCCTTCTTTCTACCTCTTCCATATGCAGCTGCAACAAGTCCAAGTCCATTCTTAGAAGGTTCTTTAACTCTGTGTAAACATGAACCATGAATGTTCACCCGGAAGAAAAAAACAGGTTATAAAATGCACGCAATGGAAAATGTAAAGACTTGCAGTATTATCATGAGAACTTTTTTAATATGTGGTTACTCTTATTTAACAAATTACACTGCATACGCATTCCCAATTCACTGGGGTGCAGTATTTCATTTTCTTTAGGACTCTACTGGGAAACTCTGACGCAGTACTTTTGCTTCTTTGGCAGGTGAAGATGCACACTGTGTCCTACATTCATCTCTTCTACCTTGGCCTGTGTTTGCTTACCTTAACCAATTCTGCCACTGCTGGCCCAGAGACACTCTGTGGTGCTGAGCTGGTTGATGCTCTCCAGTTCGTATGTGGAGACAGAGGCTTTTATTTCAGTAAGTCAACCCCTTCTATCGTTCAGCTTCGACATTTTTCCATGTAATCCTCTGGGTTTTGCAACCACTGCAAGCATGCACAAGAATAATCAAACCCGACTGTGAAGTATGGCTACTATCCTAAATCTCGGAGTTCTCCAAATCTGAAGTGAACATGAAGTTTCAATAAGGCATAGAGCACAGTCGGAGTTCAGCTTATCTGAGGTTTTAATGGGTTTTCTTTTTCAACTATTTTATTCCTTTTAACCACTTCCCAGCTACTTCTAGTCCACCTGCTGTGCTGCTACCTTCTGTTGGTCTTCCATTGAAATCAATGGAATGACAGGACATGCTAGACCTGATAGGTCCATGTGGCAGCGTAGTAGGTGCAGTGGTACATAAATGTATCAATTTGTTCTATGTACTAAGGTATCAGGCAATAGAAAACAAGTTAAGTACATATCACATCATGTTAAAAACACACTACGCTCCAACATCTGGTTTGAGAGAGGAAATCTGGAAGGCAGCAGGCAGAAAGTTACAACATCCAAATATCCATACACTACATCAAATCAGTTCAGGCGAAGACAAAATTAATTTGCATTGGGATAATAAAAAACAATAATCACAAATACAGCCAACAGTTCAAGTGAATGGACTATGAGGCTGAACATAAGTTAGCACATGAGTTCCTGTTCGGAGCAAAATCCCAAAAATTGGCCTTGATAGACCACTGCAATATTTCACTGACTTAGCTTCTTTGGTATGAAACCGGAATAACGCAGTGGTGATTCAAACCCATTATAGCTTCCTAAACAATTACAAAAACAATGAAGAGTCCGGTGGTACCTTGAAGACTAATAGATTTATTTGGGCATAAGCTTTCTGTTAGTCTTTAAGGTGTAGGGTGACCAGATGTCCTGATTTTATAGGGACAGTCCCAAATTTTGAGTCCTTTTCTCACATAGGCACCTATTACCCCCCACATCCTGTCCTGATTTTTGACACTTGCTATCTGGTCAGCCTATTAAGGTGCTACTGGACTCCTCGTTGTTTTTGTGGATAGAGACTAAAACGGCTACCCCTCTGATACTAAACAATTACAGGTGGTCTACAGTTCAAAAAGAGCAGAGCTATGAAACAGAGGGAATTTCAGTGTCACTTCCTACTTGAAAGGTGGCTTATTCTAAGATTCTAGTGCATCGAACATATTCTGGCTTTACCACTGATACACTTCAAAATATCAAAGTTTCCACATTTACTCATGTCGAGTGCATGTCAGTCTGGTAACTACTCAGATTGCAGCTTTTGAGTCCACTGAAAGACATGTGGCCTCTAATGAAACTTTCAGTGATTTGCTAAAGAAAAGCCATTCAGCGTCTGCTGAGGTTACTCTAGTTGGTGTGAGGCTCACTCTGTGCCTTTACGAGCCTTCATTTTGGGAAAACCACAAAAGATTCAGATAAAGTGCCTCAATTCTGGACACTCACCTGAAGCTCCAAATCTTTGGAAGCTTTCTCCATCCTTTCAGTCTATTCAGGTCCTTCCTTTTCTTCCCAACTTCACTTCAATAATGAAGTCACTTCCTCTCTTTCTTCCCCATTCTCCCCAGCACAATCAGTTTTCTGACATGGTTATCTCTATCTCCTTCATGCTTTTATTGTGATCGCCAACACCAAATATCCTTCTCCCTGGTCTCCTTCATGCTTTCCATAGCTTTGGTGATATCACACCAAGTACAACAGGTCTCTACTTATATACAACCACTGTCCTCAAAATTCATATGTTCTGGAGCTGCACAGGTCATAAGAACAACTCCCAATGTTGTATGGTGTATGGCCCTAAGGAAACAACTACGGATTAGAAAGAAGGAAGGTTATTACCAACCTGGACCTTAAAGCTTTGGTTCAACATCTGGGTTGAACTTTGAGACACCTATTATTTTTTCCAAATACTTAACCCATTCCTATTGTGACCTAGAAAGACTGTTAAAACCTCTCTCCCACTTTCAAAGGTTTTCATAAAAGGCTAATGAATGTACTGTACATCTCCTGAATATACATCTATCACCAACAGTAATGACGGACATCGAAGCTCTTTTATCTATTGTAAACATAGTTTAAAATACATTTAATGATCTGATGGAAGTTCATACATAAAATACATTTATGAGGTGTAGCCTGTTCAGGAGTTTTAAAATATTATATTCCCAGAAATAAAAATAACCTCATCAACTTAATATTAGGGTTCCTACAGTAAGAAACATAAACATTAAAACAAAAACCAAGAAAACTACAGGTAAAAAAAACAATCCTATTCATTAAAGCATACAAAATTATAATGATGTCATTGTACCTAAAGATATGAATACCTTTATAGTGATTATACTGCCTAATGAAAATCAAGTGAAAATAAACATTAGGTATTCCAATAACAACCTTAACTCTGACCCCTTTTTTCTTTTTTCTTTTTAATTTCATACAGTTATTTTGTATTTTATCTAATTGCTATGGTATGGCAAAGGAAGTCAGATATATAAGTACAATGAACAGTGAAAACATGGTGTTATTTTAGATATTATATATTACCACAGTAGAAGGTGTACTGTACAAAGATATGTTAAATGTATTAAATATGCAACATTCTTCTTTGCACAATGTCTGCATAGTTTGATAATTATAAAATATCAATATTCTGATAGAAATTGTTTGTTCAATAGACCTTGGAATGTGTTGTTTCTGTATTTTGGTGCAAGGGATTATAGTTACTGTAGATCTGCTAGCGCTTTATCTTTCAACACTGTTATTTAAATGTTTATAACTATCGTTCTATAATTAAAAAATTGAAGTGCTATGTTTTTTGAAAGCTATGTCCTGGGGTCGGAGTTGAGGCTGTAATTGTAATGTTTAATGTTAATTTTTACATGCGTACATTTTTCTGGAAGTATCATAGAATCATGGAAATATAGGGCTCAAAGAGACCTCCAGAGGTCATATAGACCAGCCCCCTGCACTGAAGCAGGATTAACTATACCTAGACCATCCCTGTCAGGTGTTTGTCTAACCTGCTCTTAAAATACTTCAATGATAGGCATTCCACAACCTCCCTTTATAACCTTTCCGGTACTTAACTATCCTTATAGTTAGAAAGTTTTTTCCTACTATCTAACCTAAATCTCCCTTACTGCAGATTAATCCCATTGCTCCTTGTCCAACCTTCAGTGGACCTGGAGAACAATTAATCAGTCCTCTTTATAACAGTCCTTAACATATTTGAAGACTGTTATCAGGTTCCTACTCAGTCATCTTTTCTCAAGACTAAACAGGCCCAGTTTTTTAATCTTTCCGGACAAGTTTTCTAAATCTTTTACCATTTTTGTTGCTCTCCTCTGGACTCTCTCCAATTTGTTCACATCTTTCTTAAAGTATAATGCCCAAAATCAGACACAGTGCTCCAGCAGAGGCCTCGTCACTACTGAGTACAGTGGAACAATTACCTTCTGTGTCTGACATATGACTTTCCTAATAATACACCCCAGAATGATATCAGACTTTTTTGCATCTGCATCACATTGTTGGTTCATATTCAATTTGTGATCCACTATAACCCCAGATCATTTTCAGCAGTTCTACTGCCTACCCATTTATTCCCCATATTGTTTTGGACATTTGATTTTTCCTCACTAAGAGTACACTTGCACTTGTTGTTATGGCATTTTATCTTGTTGATTTCAGTCCAATTTTCCAGTTAATCAAGGAAATTTTTAATTCCAATCCTGTCCTCCAAAGTGCTTGAAACCTCTTCCATCTTGGTGCCATCTGTAATTTGTATACATACACTCTCCACTCCCTTATGCAACACATTAATGAAAATATTGAATAGTACTGGACACAGGACAGACCTCTGCAAGACTCCAGTAGATACATCTTCCCAGTTTGCTAGTGAGCCATTGATAATTATACTCTTTGAGTAGTTCTAATGGTTGAATTATATGAGTAATTAAACCTATTAATTAAATTAAAACTTTCCTTATTATTTCTATTTTTTAAGTATAACATTCTTGATATTTATTGTTCTGATGTTTATTACTTTCTCTAACAACTTTTACTTTCACAATGAAGATTTTGTCTGAGATTTATCCCCCCTAAGGAATATTAAGAACATACTATACCTTGGGCTCCTGGAGGACTTATGAGATCTTCAAGAGCTCCTGAAAATGTTGACCCTCAGTATTTAAAACTCTATGGGTTAACACGTCCCAGTTCTCCTTTTGCTCCAAGTTACCATGCCTCTAGAGCTGGTCAGATTATTATTTTCCCCTGTGGAAAAATACAACCAAACTTTTTGGTTTTCCTGTTTTGGGTTTTTCAAGAAAAAGTTGAAATTTTCCACAGGAAGCAGGCACTTCCCATGAAAATTTTCTATGGAAAAACAGTTTAGATCAATTTTTTTTTCAACCAGCCCAACACTGCTCTCCCCAGACTAAAATAAGTAAGGTGTCTCTTATACACATACTATCACTCAACACTTCCCTGCCTTTTCCACTCAGCAAACCTGTTGGGGCTGGTTACAAGGGACTACTGCTGCCACAGAGGACCACAGCCATGATCCAAAGCCAATTGAAGTCAATAGAAGCATTTACATTGATTTCAATGGGCCTTGGATCAGGTCCCAAAGGAAGACCTCAGTGGGTGCAAGGAAGAGATAGCTTGAGGGAAGAGCTCAGAGGTCATTCCCCTTTTCCTGTGAATCTTCATAGGTCTGTACAAGTGGAAAACCCCATGAGCCTGAGGAGGCTCAAAGCCTATAATGCACCATTTTTGCAAAATTATCTTTTATTTCACCAAGTCTCATTTGAGAATAGATTACATGTTTAGGTCTATGTATGTAATAAAAGGGGCTAGATGCTTACTAAGTTCACCAGAGCCAACATTCCATAGCAACATCTCAATTGAAAAGTTGGTAACGTCTCAAATTGACTTTCATCATCTAAATTCTGCTGCTGTGCACTAGAGGTCTGGGACTGGCTAGGTGAGGAGAATGGGACTAGGAAGACGAGCCAGGGTGGGGAAGAGAGAGGACTGGGATAGGGACAGGGCAGAAGCATTCAAGCTTGGGAGGAAATAGGCAGAACAGTCTGAACTCACTAGAGTACAGGGTTCCTCACAGCTGCAATGGAAGTCAATGGCAGCTCTCCTTTGAATATATAGTTCTAATAATGCTAAAGGTCCTAGGTGACTCAAATTGGGCCCCCAAAATTAATTGATATTTTTACCTCAGTCTCACTATTCCTCATTTCCCCATCTGTAAAATGGCCCTAATACCACCCCATCACCTTACTGGGGTTTTGTGAAGATAAATTAATTGCTTGTGAAGTACTTAGATTATAATAATGAGCGCCATAGAAAAATCCATGAGGAAATTAATAATTCTTTCTTCATAGTAAGGTTTGAATAGTGTGAAGTAAATAAGGCTTAGGCCCACCGATTGAACAATGGGGAGAAAACAAAATACTGAATAGAGGCTCACTACGTGAGCACAGTCCATCCTGTTCATTGAAAGAGGCAGGAGTCCTGTGGCAAAAGCAGTATGGTGACGATGTAATTAAACACTGTCACATAATGCATATGCAAAGGGCACAGGTAACTTAATTCTGGCACTTTTGAGTGCTTGATTTTGCAACCTTTATAATGTTCTTTTAATATGGGGTAGGGGGGTTGTGTTCATAATTATATGTAAATTTAAATTTCCTTTTACTAGCACAGCCAAGTGTTTAGTTACAGCACATGTACCTAGGCTAGCTTCATTACCAGTGAGGAGAAGCAAACTTTTAACTAATGGTTAAGTATTAAACACAACGGTATTTTAAGTGAATGCAGGGCTCATAATAGGCTTTGTATTGATAGCTTGGCAGACTGAAGTCTTCTGCTTATTCACAGAACAAACACAGCATGGGCAGCAGCAATGCAAGCTTCCCCACACCATTCTGCCAATGTACCTCAACCCTGATCCGGAGGGACCATCTCTAGGGCTGAGAGGGTAGTTCATTCCATACGCTGCTTTTATCTTTGGCGTTCTCTCCTGAGAATGCTATCAAGAGTGCTAAATAGTACTTACTATGATGGCAGTTTTATGATGTGAGCACCTGTCTATTAGCTACTAGACTGAATCCTTCAATTCAACCACATCACCTTCTGTTGCTACTTTGTTAGAACTAGTGTACTAATCGGGTTTGGGCCTGGTTAGTATTTGGATGGGAGAGCTCCAAGGAAAACAATAAGCTGCTGCAGGAGATGCATATTTAATAAGTGGTACTCTTCCCTGGGAGTCAGTATTGAGCCAGTGACGAAGTGTTCTATTAGGAAGGTGCCATCCTTTGGATGAGACTAAGAGAAGTTCTAATCACTGAAAAGATCCTATCTCATGTTTTACAAGAGAAGAAAAATTAGCCCCACTGGCTTGTCCAAACTGTAGTTTGGGAAGTCAGTCTATCTCCCTGCATGCATGTAATTGAATCCTCCTTTATTGTGCTTCATATCTACCTATCACTAGCTATTTATCAGAATTTCTAGAGTGCCCATCAACATGGCATCCAATTGCTGCCCATTCAAACACTGGGATCTACCCTGAAGGGACAGTCAATTCTCCATCCTATGACACATGTTGCTTTAAACACTAAATCCAGTAATGTTCAACAGCTGCTACATTCCATGAAGTGGTAGATTAATAAAAGCCCATATTCTGGCTTCTCTTGAATGGTTTCTGACATGGGCAGAGGAAGTATAGGGAGCTTTGCATGTCCTCCTTCTGTTCCTGCATTAATAGGCAACCTGAATCCCACACTCTGAGTTCACTAAGTAAGAGTTTGAGGAGGGCCATAATGTCATTGCGGGTTGTGACCATGTACCGTTCCCCTTCCATCCTGGTTGGCAGCTGAGGACAATACTGTGAGAAGCATGTGCTGGCCCCTATAATGGTGTGACAATCCTGTGCATACTCACTACCAGTCTTTTCTCCACATGCAGAATTTCTGTTGCTTGTGCAAAGGACCACTGCATCTGTTTACTCCAACTGTGGCAACTAATGCCACACAATGTGACCCAGCGTATGTATAGCTCTTTAGGTTTCTTAGGGGTAAACATAAAAGTAAGGTATTAGTCAGCAGTGATCACTCATTTCACTTTCAGCCCTAGTGATCTTGAGTTTAAGGATTCTGTTTCAAATTATTATACTCCCTGAACCACCCACCCTTTCGTTTAAGATATTACCATATGTAAGCAGGAAGTTAAAAGGATAATTATTGCTACACTGAGGTGGAATTCTGCAGTTTTGGTTTGCAGTCAATGTAGACCTTTCCCCTGGTTTCACTAAATATGGGTTAAGATATCTATGATTCACTAAGAGTTTCGGTTAGAATGAACACAAACAACTCAATTGACATCTTCAAGAGTCACCTGCTTTAGCTTGAAACCAAACCAGTTAAGTGACTGCCCGAGGAAACTCAGGAAGTCTGTACCGGAGTCAGGTATAGAACACAGATCTTGTCCTGATGCAGTCTTGTTGTGAACCACAAGATCATCCTTCCTTGTTATAGCTTTCTAGGCAACGTAGACCTTGTATTCTCACATCCTGTTATTTCAGGTTCATACATTGTAGACCCCGTGCTTATTTCGCCTGGCAAACTGATAAATCTGTGTGTAACTTGCTCAGGAAAATAGTGTTATAGGAAGATTATTCTTCCATCATTCACATTTCACTAGAGACTTCAAAGGTAAAGAATAGAAGCAGAACATGCTCCAGAGAGCTACAGCACAGATCAGAGGGGGAGAATTTTGCTGTAAGTGTTCTACTTTTCTTGTAAGAGTTATTCTGTTGATTTCTCTAAAAGGAGATTATGTCTTTGTTTCTTTATATAATTCAAAGAGAATAACAGAATTCAGTCTACTCTAGCTCACATGTCTATGTTATGAATAAATTGCATTAGCTTGGGAGAGGGGAGCATGTGCAATTTACTCTAGGAAACAAGTCACATTGTTTTCAATTCAGTTCCTTCTTCTTTAAGAAACATGCATTGCCTCATTCCCAAACATGGATGGTTAATTTAGTTAAAGGTGCATATAAGTGTTAAAAAATAAATGGCCTTTCAGATGGTTAGATAATTTAATGAGCCATTCTAATTTCTCAGGCCCAATTTAGATGTAATATGTACCTGGGGCCATGTATACAAATGGAAGCTAAAGTTAGGGACCTAGCATAGTGAAGCCCTTCCAACATTCTTCAAAGAATGAATAATGATCTAACACATGCTTCCTTACATAGAAGAAAGAATTTCAGAAGAGGAATGTATAGAGTGTTGCTGTAGCTGTGAAAGTCCCAGGATATTAGAGAGACAAGGGGGTTAAGATAATATTTTTTATTCGACCAACTTCTGTTTGTGAGAGAGACAAGCTTTGGAGCTACACAGACCTGAAGAAGAGCTTGAAAGCTTGTCTCTCTCACCAATCGAAATTGGTCAAATAAAAGATATTACCTCACCCACCTTGTCTCTCTAATAACTGGGATGGGCAGACTTAGGTTTTCCCAGTATCCAGCCCTCCCATTGCCTTTGACAACCCCTGTGTAGACTATTATGACATATTTTTACTATTGATTTTCTTCCACTGAGACAACAAAACCAATTCAGTATCCTTGGGAATGCTTAGAGATATCCCCCCTCCCTTGTACATGTCATGGGAATACTGGATTATTCTTCCAAACTCCCTGTTCACCAGGAAGTCAGGAAGAATTAATGACAGGAATCCCTATAATCAGATCTGTCATCACACTTACCATGCTGTGTAGGAAGGAGGTATAAATGAAGGAGTCAGTATCCTGCAGAGAAGGAAATCATTGGCCCAGTAATAGGTAGTTATGTGACTGGCACAGTGCTTCTGCTAAGTATCAGGACAATGATTCCCCATCCCCTGTTAATCAATAGCTGCTCAAAGTCTGCTTTTAAGATGGCTTTAGGATTTTTAGGCCCGACAGCAGAATTCATCAATGTAATTACAACAGATGGAATTGCATTGCATTCCATACCTCTCCTGTAGCTGGGGGGACTATGATAACCATATAGATGCTCACTCCTTTAAATGTCCCAAGCTGAAAGCAATGATCTATTACAAGCCCTGAAAAGAAACATTGAAAAGTTGCAATTACTGTACTATGTTCAGCTGTGTTAGGTTAATTTTTATAGACATTTCAAAAATATATCCTGATGAAACAGATTACTGTGTAGTAACAACATGGAAACCATGCAGTTTTGGATTGACATAATTGCGGAATCAAATCGGATCTGACACATACCTCTTTTGTATCTATAAAACCCACTAGTGAATTTGTGCTATGGGTCCCTGCTCTGTGCCAATCCACAGAGGATCTGAGTTGTTCCAACCTCCACCTATAGAGTCTTGGCTGTTTAGCTCAAGATGCAGCAGCTCGTGCTTTTTATCTTTGCAGTTCCCAATTCAATCCCTGGTGTGATGACCTACATTTTACTGCCATTCATAAGAAACATGGAGGAATGCCTTAAAAAGAAGCAGGGCCTATGAGAGAGAGGCTGCAATTTTTGCCACATTGGAAAGGGTTGGGGGGTTTGTGCCACTGTGTTCTCCTAGAGAGTCTCCCAGCCATAAGAAAAATAAATTTGCTTTTCATTCAATGGCAGTACACTGAGCACAGTGATCAGCTGATTGGCTGCTCTGAAGCCGAAGCAGTGGGCAAACTTTCACGTATGTACATCTTTGTGAAAGATCCAAATGAGAGTGCAGTAGGTTCTCTAAAAGTTCAAATTAGGTGTGCCCTCATTAGTGGCTAGAGAAAAGAGATGACAAAGCTTGTCATGATGTTCGTCTTTATCAATGTGCTAGCTCAACTTTCACACTGAGCAAAAAGCTGTTACTTAACGTGTGATTCCTTAACTGCAGCTACTTTGTATGTGTATTTAATGCATTGTTTAGTCTCATGTTGGCTAAAGTCACTTAAAGAAGCAATTGGCAAGCTCAGCGTTAATTTTTGGCATTGCTGCCCCTCTTACTTTTTCACTGAACCTTAAATACCAAGAAAAACCCTTGACTCATTTTACTTCTGGCATATTCCTTTATGCAATTGGCCAAAACCTTTGCACATGGTCCTCTGCATTTGTCCTGATATTATTAATGGCTTTGCAATATTTGATCAGAGCCGCTAGAGTCGCAAATACAATTTTGACCAAGACCACACAGTCTCTTAATTCAAACCTTTTGCATTAAATGCTTGAGCGTCTAAGGCAATCCATATTGTAAGTGTTTCAGGACAGGGAATTCATACGGCAGCCTCTCAAGGGACTCAATTCAGCAGCCTATGTCTATTCAGCAAAGCACGTGCTTAAGTCCCACTGATTTCAATGGAATTTAAATGTGTGCTTAGACATAAGCATGGTCTTAAGTGCTTGGCAGAATAAGGATGGATTTAAGCGTATGTTCTAATGCTTTTCAAAATGTCTGGGATAAGTTTCTTATTTAACCGTACCTAATGTCGACATTCCTCCTTAAAATGAGCCCATTTGTTCAAAACTATTACTACAAATGAAAGTGATTATGTGCAGCTAAGTTATATTTCAATATAACTAATAAAAAAAGTGGCATCAAATTATTTCATGCTGCTCCTATCAAAGATATTGGGCCAAATTCATCCCTGGAGTAACTCTAGGGCCCCTTGTGTCAAATGGAAAAAAAATATTAGAAATTCAAACTATTTTACAATTTGGTTTAGTGAAACTATGACAGTCACCATCTAAACTGCTGCATCAGAGATTAAAGAGCTAAAAACCAGAGCTAAAAACATACATCTCCACAGTTTGAGCTAAGGAGCCAAGTTCTCAATGGGAGAGCATTAACAGAACCATATCTTCTGTGCATCAGGCACAGAAGGGAACATGTAACATACACTGATGAGTGGGCTCCACACAATAATGGAGAGTTTAACAGTGTCATTATAAGCACAAGTTTCGACAAGTAAATCTAGTTAAAACGTCTCTCAGTGCCTTCCTGATCCAAAATAGCTCATCATAGTCACGTGTTAACCAATAGGACTCAGCATAGGGTGACAAATTGCTTTACTTCTATCCAGGGGAGTAAAATTAAATGATATCCTTTCCCAAAACTTTACTGCTAATTAGAAACAATTCTAGAGATGGGTTTATTTTGTCAGTGTTATGGCAGCAATCTTTAAGTTAAAATTCTGATTTCTGTTGATTTTTATGTATCTCTGATTCTTAAATTTCCCCATCCAATGCCAACTCCTGTAGAGTTGCTTTGGAATGTCGTAGTAATGGTTAAACTGCTATAAAATCTGAAGCAGACAAATGAGTCTGAGATAGAATTTCATCAAGAACTACAGCATCTATGTAGAGTCAAAGACAACAGGCCTTCAAAGAGCCTACCTCAAAGCAGATTACACCTGATTTCTCCTAGTCTATCCAGGAAGATGTTGCTTTCAGGCCAAATCCTTAGCTAGTGTAAATTGGCATAGCTCCACTGACATAAATAGAACCATACTGATTTGTACCAGTTAATGATCTTACCCTTCATCTTTTCTAAACCCTTCATATTTATATTTTCCCTATCTTATTTTTGAAATTCAACTGAAATCCCAACTTTCTAGCATTGAAAACGTACTAGAACGTCCAAATCTCCCATTGTGGTGTGCAAAATGAATCTTATGTTTGCCTATGTGAATGCATAAATATGGGGATGGAGGTCCCATTTTATTTGAAAATTAGACCATACACATTAATTCAAAACTATGTGATTCTTAATATAAAAATATTTGGGTTTTTTATTCTTCATGCTTTTGTATGATAAGTACATGTTTACCCATGGTTGAGTGTGTAAAAGAAAAGAAAAGAAAAGAAAAGAAAAGAAAAGAAAAGAAAAGAAAAGAAAAGGTTTTTAAATCTNAGAAAAGAAAAGAAAAGAAAAGAAAAGAAAAGAAAAGAAAAGAAAAGGTTTTTAAATCTCTATCATGTAAACATTTTTTATAAAAAGTGAAGAGTGGAAGTGACTCATTCCAATCACCCTGGCCAAGTAATTTTATTACTGAAGATAAATAAAGGGTTACAAAAACACCTGTTGACCAGTTCTACCTCCAAATAAGATAAGCAACAAAATAACACTACCAGAAATATTACAAACAGCTACCCAAAATGATAAACACTACAGCAAACTATTTCATCTTAAACAATTCTCTCCAACAGTCATCCAACACTAGTTACTGAATCATGAGATAAAAATCTAAACCCTACACACTTGCCATCTCTTTCAATGCAACACCAATTCTACATTCCAAACAACTGACCAACATCCATCTTTAACAATTCTACATGGTCAGATTTAAATGCTGTGTGTTTTATATGGTGGTGGAGGGAGAAGGCGTGTTTGTTGTGGATAGGGGATGTGGATCAGATAGCGTGGAGAAGGTGAAATCATGGTTGCAGGTTGAAAAAAATACGGAAATCTTAATTTGGAATTCCCTGGTGCTTTTGATGGATGTGCTGGTGTTGAATGCACTTCAGCAACCTTGACTGGTTTATAACAGAGTTTTTGTTTGGGATGCATATACGCACACAACATACTGACATTTTCTATTTTGTGAGTCAACACTGTCAATTATAAGACAAGTGCTTCTACTATTACTAAGAGCTTTTTTAAAACATCTTTTTGTAACTTTTCATCAATTGATTTTTGAGAGTTAATTTGGACATCTATTTTAGTTTAATTTGCATGTTCACATTCAGCAATACTTCAAAACTCCTGTAGATTAGAAGGTTGTAATGTCTTGCCTCTGCATCCCCTAAATTCCTGAATTACTAGCCAATAGGTCATCCAAGAAGAAGCTTAAATTTTCCTACGTATTTTGAGTTTTATGTTTCTTTCCATTAAAGTTTCCAGCCTTTCAGAGACATATTTAGTTTGGCAGAGTGACTCTGGTGACTCATGGAATGAAGAGATTTGAGAGCAAGCTACTGAAAATGTATCCAATTTCTCCTTGTGTAATTTGGGAGCAAGCTACTAATAATACATGTAATTTTTCTTGGTTTAATCAGATGCATTATTGCCAAATATTTATCCTCTATAGAAGTCTTGTTATTCCTGAAATATATTACAAAGATCAAATGCAAATATACCTGTACATCGGTTTATAAAATATTCCTGGCTCCTTTTCTAATTGTTTTTGGCACTGTCCCCTAAATCAATGGGTACTGAACGAAAACACGGATCCTACGGATCTTACTGAAACCTTTTTCAGTATGATCCTAACTATACTTTGGAATTCAGCAAACAAACATTCCTTATTAGCGTAATTATTTTCTTTCCACCAGGTTCTGATCAATTACATTGATGTCACTTTCCCATCATTTTTGTATGAAGAGATGTGGTGTTAGAATAACTCCATCTCCCAAGCTATATTGAAAATTCCATTGATTCTTTTGTCAAATTAAGATAAGATGTTTTTCTCTTCACTCAGTCCTTTCTCAGACTGATGATCAGTGACAAGCTTGTGTCATTTTGCATTTATATGAATACATGCACCTGAAAGATATAAGGCTAGAAATTGCATAATGTAATAGTGCTAGCGGTTCCTCTCTGTAGTTTCCTTATATGACAGTTTACTTCTAATTTTACAAACCTCATTAAGGCCTGGATCCTCCTATCTGATCTACACAAGCTGTCTCCTGTGCCTTTCAGACCCTCACTTGACTTCAGTAGACTCCACCATGGGCATAGCTCATACAGATCAGATTGCAGGCCTAAGCTTGTGTTAGTTGGGTCTGACTTCAGTGGAACTCTGCATGGACATAGGGATCTGCTCATGTGGATCATGGTAGCTGAGCCTCCTCCTGCTCTCTGACTCAAGCAGAACAGCCAATAACTTCAGTGGGAGTTTCGTAGGAGTGCAAACTTCACACTGGTACAGCGAAAGTGGAAAGAGAAGGCAATCGCTGTATATACAGATTAGACTAGGTACAAAGGAAAACGAACAGTTTCTTACAATACAAAACATGGTGTGTATTCCTGAGTATCATGGGAAGTCCATCTACTGTTGTATTCGAATGCCAGTGAAAATGAGGTAGGATCAGAAGAGGCTAAAATAGGGAAAGAACAAGTTAAAAATGACTTAGACAAATTAGATGCCTTCAAGTCACCAGGGCCTTGGATGAAATGCATCCTAGAATACTCCAGGAGCTGACTGAGGAGATAGCTGAACCTTTAAAAATGATCTTTGAAAAGTCATGGAAGACAGGAGAGATTCCAGAAGACTGGAAAAGGGCAAATATAGTGCCAATCTATAAAAGGGGAAATAAGGACAACCCAGGGAATTACAGAGCCGTCAGCTTAACTTCTGTACCTGGAAAGTTAATGGAGCAAATAATTAAGCAATCAATTTGCAAACATCTAGAAGATAATACGGTGATAAGTAACAGTCAGCATGGATTTGTCAAGAACAAATAGTGTCAAACCAAGCTGATAGCTTTCTTTCACAGGGTAACAAGCCTTGTGGATGGGGGAAAGCAGTAAATGTGGTTATTTCATGACTTTAGTAAAGCTTTTGCTATTGTATCGCACGACCTTCTCATAAACAAACTAGATAAATGCAACCTAGATGGAGCTACTATAAGGTAGGTGCATAACTGGTTGGAAAACTGTTCCCAGAGAGTAGTTATCAGCAATTCACAGTAATGCTGGAAGGACATAACAAGTGGGGTCCCGCAGGGATTAGTTCTGGGTCCGGTTCTGTTCAATATCTTCATCAACGATTTAGATAATGGCATAGAGAGTACACTTATAAAATTTGCGGACGATACCAAGCTGGGAGGGGTTGCAAGTGCTTTGGAAGATAGGATTAAAATTCAAAAAGAACTGGACAAACTGTAGAAATGGTCTGAAGTAACTAGGATGAAATTCAATAAGGACAAATGTAAAGTACTCCTTTTAGGAAGGAACAAGGTATTGCGGAAAGGGATCTGGGGATCATAGTGGACCACAAGCTAAATATGAGTCAACAGTGTAACACTGCTGCAAAAAAAGCAAACATCATTCTGGGATGTATTAGCAGGAGTGTTGTAAGCAAGACATGAGAAATAATTCTTCTGCTCTACTCTGCGCTGATTAGGCCTCAACTGGAGTATTGTGTCCAGTTCTGGGCACCACACGTCAGGAAGGATGTGGACAAATTGGAGAGAGTCCAGAGAAGAGAGACAAAAATTATTAAAGGTTTAGAAAACATGACCTCTGAGGGAAGATTGAAAAAATTGGGTTTGCTTAGTCTGGAAAAGAGAAGACTGAGAGGGGACATGATAACAGTTTTCAAGTATTTAAAAGGTTGTTACAAGGAGGAGGGAGAAAATTTGTTTTTCTTAACCTCTGAGGATAGGACAAGAAGCAATGGGCTTAAATTGCAGCAAGGAAGGTTTAGTTTAGACATTAGGAAGAACTTCCTAACTGTCATGGTGGTTAAGCACTAGAATAAATTGCCTAGAGAGGTTGTGGAATCTCCATCATAGAAGATTTTTAAAAGCAGATTAGACAAACAGCTGTCAGGAATGGTCTAGATAATACTTAGTCCTGCCATGAGTGCAGGGGACTGGACTAGATGACCTCTTGAGGCCCCTTCCAGTTCTATGATTCTATGATTTATCCATGTGCAAATACTGGGCCAGGTTCTGATACCTTTTCTCATATTTAGTGTCTTGCTCCATGAGTATACATAGAAAAAATTGACTCAATGCAATTTTCTTAGAGATGGAGGAGACGATTTTACCAGAAGCCAAGATTGAGCTCTGAATCTGGAAAGCGTTTTTGTTGTTTTTATATAGGGATTATCTCTGAACCCATTGGACCGTTCAATCTGACAATTAAAGAAACAGCATCTGTATTATAATGCTGTGCCCCAAAGTACATGGGGAAAGGGGCCATATTTCAAAAAGCAAGTGAACACTGAATGACACTAAGCTGAACCGTTTGGAGGACCCATAGGTTCTATATGCATTTGGAGGGATTCAATAAAGTAACAGATATTGTAGCTCTACTTAGCTCAGCAATGGACATGTATGTGGCAGAACAATTAATGGAAGAAAACAAGACAAAACTCTGCTTGAGGTCATTACCAATTCATGTGCTGACTCAACAATGCAAAATCCCTTTAACTCCATCCCTTCAGTTTTTCTTTTCCTCTGGGGTAATATAACTGCTCCAAGGATAACCCCATTGCCTGACCTTCTGTGAACTGGAAATTGAAAATGCTAATTGCTGTGGTTGCAATTTTCAAACCAATTGCTGTGGCCAGGACAGTACTTCAGTTATTTGGATCTTGCCAATTTTTTTCAATAGTTACATTCTTCAAGAAGAGCCAGAGAATAGCACTAAAAAAAAAGGGTGATTTATATTTGCTATGAATAGATAAATGTGCAGTTTACTTGAATCGTGTTATTTTCCTTGTCATTCTCAACCCGATCTTAATATTTTGCCTTGTATTATTTTGACTTCGTTTGGAAAAAAAATTAGTCTGTCTCATAGTGTGAACGGAAAATTAGGTTTAAGAAACTGTAAAAATGTGTTGGGGTCAGCAATTTAAAAACTGAAGGGTGTGTTCTAGAAATAGATACTCACAACACTGACTCTTTAGAAACACTGCTAAAAAGCCCTCTGGTCAAGTAATAGATGTACTAAACACAATTTTAGCTTCACAAGCTGTGGTCAAAATAATTTAGTCTCCTCAAAAGAAATAATAGTACGTTATCAGATTATGTGACTGCAAGTAACTCTTAATCACTGCACTAGGTCAGTTCTTTTAATTTGATATCTGTTGTTCATACAGAATGTTTTTTAGTTTTTTTAAAGAAAATATTTTGTGGATCATGAATTACTTTTTCAGGAACTACAAAATGCAACGTTTACAGAGACAATAGAATTTGACCCTTAGCCTTTTCTTTTTTGCAAACATTGGAGAACACCTCTGTTATTGTACCTCTGTTTTTAGTTGAACATATTTATTTCAAAGACATTTTATTTTATTTTATTTTTCAAAACCTACAGGGGTAGATGCTATAAAACTAATTGTTATCACTAAGGCTAGGTCTACACTCAGGGGGGAGGGTCGACTTAAGATATGCAACTTCAGCTACCGAATAGCATAGCTTAAGTCGGCGTATCTTAGGTCGATTTACCTGGCCGTGAGGACGGCAGCGAGTCGACTGCTGCCACTCCCCCGTCGACTCCGCTTCCGCCTCTCACCGCGGTGGAGTTCCGGAGTCGACAGCAGAGCAATTGGGGATTGATTTTATCACGTCTACATTAGATGCGATAAATCGATCCCCGATAGACCAATCACTATCCGCTGATCCAGCGGGTAGTGTAGATGTACCCCAAGAATAAAACTCATAAAGAGAAGATAATTGATGGTGGTGGTGGTATCCTATTTTTCTATGACTCTTTTCAAATGCAAGTTATATTCTGGATCACCTCTGATTTCAAACAGATCAACCTGAATTGAGTGGAAATAGATTGAAACTTCTTTAATAAATCAGATTTGATATCACCACCAAAAAGAATCAAGTAATAGATAACAGATTCTGAATTTAAAGTGATTATTTTTGAATTATTAAACAAGTAGGACTCCACCCAGTTTTAATAAATAACTTAGCACATAACGGAAAAAATATATCTATCCTTGCACAGAGCAGAAGCGAGACAGAAGTTACAGAGCTAAGACTAGTGCAGACTATACTAAAGAGGGGAAAACCAGATTGGATAACATAAGAACCTACTCAGTTCTTTGTCCAAAATTCTAATTTTGCCAAATCTCAGCCTTCTTTAGGTTCAGAAAAATTTGATCTAAAAAACCAAAAACAAACTTAAGGAACCAATCAGCTGAATTCTTTCAGGTAATGCATAGTCTCATCAACCCAGACCACCATACCCCATCAGATCAGGCCTGATCACAAGTCCACAGAAAGTCAACGAAAAGGCTCCCATTCATCTCTGTGGCTGGTTTCTCTGGGCCTTTTGACTGCAGGTGCCATAAGCTTCAGATAGATTGTTTCTCTTGGTTGGGTTCAAACTGGTTTCTGAGTACCTCACTCACCTTTGTCTCTCAGTATGTCCATTGTCATTTGGGTTCCCTAAGAATCACCACCTGCACGTCTGATTCTTGTGCATCCTGGTTGTTTATAGTAGGGTGGCTGTGGGACTATTGACAGATACTATCAACACTTGGTTTGGATAGGGCAAATGAGACAAACACTAATTTGAGGGGCTTATATAAGCAACCTGTGTATTTTTTGAGGTTCACCTATCACTTGTGCATACACAGTGAATTTTCAAAATCCCCTAGAGTGACTCAGGAGCCTAAGTCTTATTGGCCAAAGTTATTTAGGTCATGTCTACATTAGCACTTATGCCGGCAAAACTTTTCTCACTCAGCGGTGTGAAAAAATACACACCCCAAGTGACATAAGTTTTGCCGGGATAAATGCTGGTGTGCACAGCACTATGCCATCGGGAGATGCTTTCCCGCCAACACAGCTCCCACCGCTCATTGAGCTGGTTTTATTATGTTGACAGGAGAGCTCTCTCCCATCAGCATAACACGGCTACATGATCGCTTTTACAGTGGCACAGCTCTATTGGTACCACTGTGCTGCTGTAAGCTTGTAAATGTAGACATGGCCTAAGATTAGGAGCGTAAGGCTATGTCTACATAGCCCTGCAGTTCAGACTATGAGTGTGTGAACTGTAGCATGCATTAGTGTGCTGTGCTGTAAATCCCCTGTGTGGAAGCTGCAGGCGTGAACTAAAAGGTATCTTGTCTGCATTAAGATAATCCTTGTTCAGAAGGACTAGGTTAACACAAACTGGGTACCTTTTAGTTTGAGTCTGCAGTGTCCATACAGGGGAGTTTCAGTGCAAAATACTAGGGCCTGCTGCAATTCACACACACACACCCGTGATCCAAATTACTGTGTAGACAAGCCCTAAGTTTCATTGAAAGCCAATGGAACATAGGAGCTCCTAAGTGCCTAACTTCTATTGAAATCAGTGGAAATTAGGTGCTCAGGCACTTTTGAAAATCCCACTAGATTCTTATCTGCATCTTTAGGAGCACAAATATCTTTAAAAATCTGGCCCTAAGTCAATTTTGAAAATAGAAGATTGACTGCTAAGTCACTTGGGCATTTTTGAAAATTTTAGTCACAGACTTTAATGAATGGTTGTGCAGCCATGCTCTCCCACGTGCCCCTGTATTCCATGGTGCAGTATGACAATGGCTCTGCCTCGGTCTCCCTCCTGGTCTTCCACTGATCCACCCGGCCTCCAACACCTTCTGGGCTGAGGTGAATTAGACCTCTGGCTAGGTCACATAGAAGTTCCATCCCATCCAGGATACCCAAAGTCCACAATAAACACAAAGAAACATAAACTCCTCCCACTCCTCCTGGGCTCAACAGCATACCAAGAAACAAATACTTCTGCCCCGCATGTGCTCATGCAAGTTTAAGTTGGTCACTAGCAACCAAACAAAGCAAACAGGCCAGGCCAAGTCTATGTTCCCTCAAGGAGCTCCTCAATTCCTCACCCCGGGCAGCCTTCTCTCCCACAGTGAAAGCTGAAGGCCTGCTCTCCCTCCCAGTCAGTCACCAACTGAGCTGAGCTCTCCCTTTTTACCTTCTTCCTCAAAGCCTCATATCTATCTCAGAAGTTATGGGTGGGTAGGGCTGATTGGACCCCTGCAGCTGTTTAACCCTTTCCAGACTTGTGTAATGTTTGTAAACCCTCTCAGCACTTGTGAAAAAACATGATCATTTTAAAAAAGAGAGAGACATAAAAAACTCTTTAAAATAAAAATTGGCTTAGTGATTCCTCTTGGATGTGAAATATTCTAATATGCTTAGTATAAAATCTTCTAGCATAAGTATGTAAAACATAAAATGAAGGGTGGTAATTTCCAGAGCGAGCTAAAAATAATGAAAGCTGAATATGAACAAATATTCTATATCAGGAGGTAGTCTGAAACAGATGGTGGTCAATCAAGACTGCAAAACCTCAAGTTTGCAAGTTATTGCTTGCAAGACCTTATAACATGCCAAAGCCCAAATGTGGGACACAAACAATAGAGGATAAAAATTCAGTATTGGAAAAACAATAATTGATGCAGGAAGCATGAGACAATGCATGTTTTCCAATGTCTTCAATGTCTCATATGTAGAAGAGTATAAATAAAAATACCTTGAAACCTCTTAAGGAGTTTTGCCCATATTATTAAAGGATTTTATTTCTGTGGGTTCTGAATAATCTGACCATAGTTTTGGTCTCCATAACAATGAGCTGCAACTAACTGTATTTAAATAATTTTAAATTCCTTGCAATTTGAAGAATATAAGGAATTGTTGGTGATCTGTAAAAGTCTCTGTTGCTAGAAGATACCAGTATTGCTCCTTTATCTTATCTAAGTACTCACTAAGGCCTGGTCTACATTGGGGGAGGGGGGAGGGTCGATCTAAGTTACGCAACTTCAGTTATGTGAATAACGTAGCTGAAGTCAACATACTTAGATCAACTTACTGTGGTGTCTTCACAGAGATGAGTCGACTGCTGCCACTCCCCCATCGACTCCGCCTGTGCCTCTCGCGGCGGTGGAGTACAGAGGTTGACGGGAGAGCACTCGGGGATCGATTTATCGCATCTAGACTAGACTCGATAAATCGACCTCCGGTGGATCGATCGCTGCCCACCAATCCGGCGGGTAGTATAGACATACCCTAAGAATGCAGGAATGTATGGGGATGTCTACAGACCACAGAAAAACCCGTGGCTGGCCCATGCCAGCTGACTCAGACTCTCAGGACTTGGCCTGTGGGGCTGTTTCATTGCTATGTAGACTTCTGGGCTTGAGACAGAGCCTGGGCTCTAGGACCCTGCACAGTGGTGTGGTCCTGGAGCTTGAGCTCCAGCCTGAGCCCAGAAGTTTATACAGCAATTGAACAGCCTCGCAGCCCCAGCCGGAGTCTGCTGGCATGGGCCAGCCACAGGATTTTCTTTGCTGTGTAGACATACAGACAGGGTGTGATATCACCCCCATCTTTGGCCAGTATCTCAATATGTAAACAGGCACAGAGACTTGGTTATTTTGGGAAGGGTAGGTATGTGGGAAGCCCATAGTAATGCAAATCAGAAATATTTTATTTGATGTCTGATATTCCAATTAATCTTACAATCCTTCTACAGAAGACACTTCACACAGACAGACAGACACACACATACACACACACACACTTAATTTTATTACATACTAAAAAGTATGTTAAAAGACTGGTCTCAAGGTTATGTGGCTAAGTAATCAAAAGCTAAGAAGTACCAGAAAAATCAATTTTTCTGTCTTATCAGACAGAGGGTTAGAACTACCACTGGGTGGAAACTGGTTTTCCCATCCCACGAGAACTTTTGAGATTTCTAAAAAAATTTCCTGAACTGAATCTGCATAAAAAGTCAAAATCTTGAAAATTTTTCATGAATTGATAATCTGAAAACAAAATCATATTGGGTAAATTGAACATTTCATTTCAATTATTCAAAATGTTTCATATTGATTTCTACCTTTTAACATTTTTAACCTTTTTTAGTATAAATCAACTAACATAAAAACAAAAAGTTGTTCTGAACCAATTAACAAAACTTTTTCATTTTGAATACAGTATGTTAAAACAGAATGTTTTGAAACTTTCAAAACCTTTTTTTCCAACATTTTTTGAACCAGGAGATTTATCAAAACTAGTGCCTTCTTGCATATAATTTCAGTTTTGATGAATCAACATTTTCAAACAAAAAACCAGTTTTGTCTGAAAATTCCCAACCAAGTCTAGTTAGGAGATGACTTGATCATGGTCTATAAATACCTACATGGGGAAAGACCATGAACAGGTGGGAGTTGTCTTACCAACTCTGAGAGGCCAATTAAGTAAGAGAAAAAAAACTTTTGAAGTGATAATCAAGATAGCCCAGTACAGACAGTTTGATAAGAAGTGTGAGAATACTTACAAGGGGAGAGAGATTCAACGTTTGTAATGGCTCAGCCATTCCCAGTCCTTATTCAATCCTGAGTTGATTGTATCTAGTTTGCATATCAATTCCAGCTCAGCAGTCTCTCGTTGGAGTCTGTTTTTGAAGTTTTTCTGTTGTAAGATAGCCACCCGTAGGTCTGTCATTGAATGGCCAGACAGGTTAAAGTGTTCTCCCACTGGTTTTTGAGTATTATGATTCCTGATGTCAGATTTGTGTCCATTAATTCTTTTGCGTAGAGACTGTCCGGTTTGGCCAATGTACATGGCAGAGGGGCATTGCTGGCACATGATGGCATATATCACATTGGTAGATGTGCAGGTGAACGAGCCCCTGACTAACACGGCTGCTACTCTGATACATGGGGAGAAAATGTCTAATAGAAGAGGGCTTTTTAATAAAACAGACAAAAGCATAACAAGAGCCAATGTAGACTTGAAATATAGACTTGAAATATGGGGCAAACTTAACAGTGAGAGTAATTATCCATTGCAATAATTTATTTAAGAATGCGATGGATTCTCCATCACTTGAAATCTTTAAATCGAAGACTGGCAGACTTTCTAAAAATCTATTCTATCGCTCAAACAGAAGTTATGGGCAAATGAAGGAATTTCTGGGAGGGTCCGATGGGCTATGCTATGCAGAAAGTCAGACCAGATGATCATAATGGTCCCTTCTGGACTGGAAATCTATGAACCTATTAACCTTAAATTTGCTCCTTTGTGCGGCTTTGGGCAAATCAGGTTCTATATTATGATAGTCTTTATTGAACAGCTGGTCCTATAAAAATAGGTGTCATTCTGTAATTATTCATTTTTTCCTCATTATTCAGTGTATGGCCCTATCAACGGCACACCAGCCAAAAACTGCATTGAATAAAGAATTATTACTTTTGTTACAAGCTTTCCTATGCTGCTTATCACTAACATATCTGAGCACCTCACAGAGACTAATGCGGCTAACTTCACAACTTCCCTGTGATTTTCCCTATTTTACAGAACTGAGATAGAGAGAGATTAAGGTCAAAATTTGTAGGATGTTTTCTAAATGTAGATATGTTACTGATTGGGCATCCAACCAAATACATTGAGGGACCAGGACTGATTTTTCAGAGTATTTAACATTTTTAATAGAGCTTTAGATGTTTAAAATAGTGTACACACATCAACTAATTAATCCTCATAGTACCCCTGAGATCTAAGTATTATTATCCCCATTGTGCAGATGGTGAAATTGAGACAAGGCAAAAACAAATTCTATAATACGCAGCTGTAACTGTCCCGCACACTACTCCAGTACCTCTTCAATGGGGTCTAAAACCTGGCCCTGCAGCATAGACCTCTACCACTTGAGCTAAAAGACTAACTAGAACAGAAGGCAACAGGAGTATGAAGTTATACTGTGTGAACCAGCCATTAATGGAGCATGTATAAACACATGCAAACAGTGGGCGGCTTTACAACTTACCAAATCTGAACAGACAGAGATCCACAGGGACAGTAAAGGGCTTTTCTTGACCCAGAAGTATTACTTTGCCAAATATCGAAGTCCTGCTGCAAAGTAGGGAGGCTTTAGAACTCTCAAAAAAAATAGAAAAACTGCACAATGGGAAGTGTTAGGCATTGTAATATAAGTAGACTTGGAAAATGTCAGTAAATGTCAGTAAATGTCAATTTCACTGTACACCTACAAATCGATGAAAAAATATTTCCATCAATGATAATTGAAATTTACGGATAGGCAAAGTATGAAAAATACTGCTTGAGAACTTATCAGAGTTTAATTTAAGGATATTTACTTTGTATATTTTGACATGTGGTGTGTTTTAATGGTTATAAAGCTTTAACTTTAAATAATTATTGACATCCCCCCCCCACACACACACACATCCATAATTTCCCACAATTGTGAACATTTAAATCTAGAAAAATACAGAAAAAAATACCTAAATTAAACATTTATATTATTCGTTGAAATTATTTTAAAAAGTCACAATTGAATTCTTCCAAGTCTAACTATAGATTGTTGCTGCTCCCTCTATAATCTGTGTACATACAGAGTAGAATTGCCCTGTGGTAAACACTGTTATAATGAAGCCAGGCTTACTAAGTGAAATTCACCCTTGTGGAAAGCCCACAGAAAGCTGTTCCACTGTGGAACCCTCAGCAGAGTAGCCCTGTACAGCGGCGTCACAAGTGCAGCAGTAAGTGTATCCCCATGCATAAAGGAAGCAATTCCAATTTACCTGAGAAAGCTTAGATACTACCATGATTCCGATTAACAATAATGCCTTAACCCTCTTTCAACTTGAGGGGAGGGTGGCTATAGTGTATGTGTGTAGTCACTAAAAATGTTCTCTCATGTTTTCTCCTCTCCTTTTGATTTTTACTTTCTAGCTCCTTAAAAGTTAATATATGGAGATATACCTATCTCATAGAGCTGGAAGGAACCCCAAAAGGTCATTGAATCCAGCCCCCTGCCTTCACTAGGCAGGACCAAATACTGATTTTGCCCCAGATCCCAAGTGGCCCCCTCAAGGGCTGAGCTCACAACCCTAGCTTTAGGGAGCTAATGCTCAAACCACTGAGCTATCCCTCCCCAGAAGTTGTAGCCAGCAATTAACTATGTTCACTGATTTCCTCTACAGATGGTTTGTATTTTGCAGACCTCAGCACTATGATTAGAACAATTTCTAGTTTTGTTTCTAAGAAGAATTTTATATTGTTTTCAGTTCATTGTTCGCTGCATTCAACCTCTTTTTCAAGCCACCAAAGAAGCAAAACCTTCGCTTGTTCCCTGACTTTTATATTCTATAGAAAACTCAGTGTATCTCTTTCAATACAATGTACGGTATTCCAGTTTTACTTACAGAAAACCCTGTAATAGCAAACCCTATTAACCGAGTATCAATAACTTCTTAAACTCCTCACACCTCAACATCTTTTCTCTATATATTTCTCTGAGCATAGTTTAGATCAGTAAAGCCTCTAGCATTAAAAGTTGTCAGTGAACCTCAAAAGGTTCAGAAATTCGTTTAGCTTTCTTATCCAATGTAAACCAATTTGGTCTGGAAATCTCATGAAATCTGACTCTTTCCTATGATTTCCTCTATTTCCTGGTTTTAGCTCGCTGAAAGAAAAGAAAAGAAAAGAACTACAACAACCTTCTTTTCTCTGTCTTTTTTTAAAAAGTTAATGTAGGAGCTAGTGACAGGTAACATTGAGAAACTTAGAGACAGAAACTCTTTATTTGTCCACAAGTGCAGAACTTGCAGCAGTTGTGTAAGCATCCCTCACAGTAAGATGTGAATGTGTTTCAGCCCTGAGCTGGATTGACTATCTCCAAACTACTAGGGGTGAAAGTATAATTCAGGCTTTCTGCTCACTCGGCCATTGCCAGTCTACTGAAACTATTAACAAGAGTGCCAGCTGGTGCCAATGGTTTTGTGATGTGAATTATTGCCCCTTAGGAACTATAACAGAGACTACTAACTCTTTTCCCAACTGTTTACAGATCGTAACGCATTTCACTTATTGAGTCTGATTGGAATTGAACTGATGAACTACAAAAAACCCCACTAATACTTTGAACTATCCCAGTCCGCTCTATGGGTCCAAGTGCCATGATACATTGCTTTCTCCCTTTGTGGCTTTTCTTCTCTCACCATTGTGTGCAACTCTCAAAAACTTTGATCAATTTGAATTGACAAATCAGGCTTTTCCCAATGTGGCCATCTTAACTGGCTTTGATCTGAATTTTTCAGAAGAATAGAGAAACTGATAGCTGTTTGTTTCTATGTTTTCAAAGCAGGTTGATTATACATAGAGTAAAGATTTCATTTTGCTGGTTGCTTATAAACTCAAGAGATGGCGGGCTATCCAGGCAAAGCAGGGGCATGTGCAGAAATAAAAATGTGGCCGCTTTTGGAGGGGCATTTCCTGTGCCCCCGGTGGGCGGAGAAGCTCACTCTCCCTTCCCCCCGAGGCCAAAAGAGCTGAATCTCTCGGCCGTGGGGCCGGTAGAGCTGACTCTACACTACTCCCCCCGCAGCCAGTGGAGTTCACTGTCCCATGGCAACCAGAGGAGCTGGATCTTCCCCCACGGCCCCAGGACCAGAGGAGTTGTCATCATAGAATCATAGAATATCAGAGTTGGAAGGGACCTCAAGAGGTCATCTAGTCCAACCCCCTGCTCAAAGCAGGACCAATTACCAGCTAAATCATCCCAGCCAGGGCTTTGTCAAGCCGGGCCTTAAAAACCTCCAAGGAAGGAAACTCCACCACCTCCCTAGGTAACGCATTCCAGTGTTTCACCACCGTCCTAGTGAAATAGTTTTTCCTGATATCCAACCTGGACCTCCCCCACTGCAACTTGAGACCATTGCTCCTTGTTCTGTCATCTGCCACCACTGAGAACAGCCGAGCTCCATCCTCTTTGGAGCCCCCCTTCAGGTAGTTGAAGGCTGCTATCAAATCCCCCCTCATTCTTCTCTTCTGGAGACTAAACAATCCCAGTTCCGTCAGCCTCTCCTCATAAGTCATGTGCTCCAGACCCCTAATCATTTTTGTTGCCCTCCGCTGGACTCTTTCCAATTTTTCCACATCCTTCTTGTAGTGTGGGGCCCAAAACTGGACACAGTATTCCAGATGAGGCCTCACCAATGTCTCCTGCCTTGGCCCGGGATGGAGGAGCTCGCTCTCCCCACCCCAGCCCCGGAGGAGTTTGATTGTGCACATCCCTGAGGTAAACTCAGATCTATTTGTATACCAGTGGAAGACTATTTCCTTGCTGAAAGGCCTACAATTACAAAGAAACTGGAATAAATAGACTGTGCCTGAAGCTGACAAAAGTGAGGAATCACCGTCTCACAGCAGCATGACCCCAGGGCAGAGTAACAATCACCTACCTTTTCTTCAGTCTCTGACTCCTCCTCTATACTATTTTAAAGGTATAGCTGTGATGCTATTTTAAAGCACTGCTTTGTGTTCCATTTTAGATGCATTTAAAATGACAGTAAGTGCACTGACGGCTGCTCAGTCTCAGTGCAGCCAGTAGGAAAGCAATCCAATGACCCCAAGTTCACTGAGATTTCTGGAGAACAATATCACATGCCGCAACACATAAAGAAATATATTGAATACTTTCAAAGATATAAATTTCTTAGAACTGTTGGACAGGCTTCAGTATGTGAACTCGCTCGTCCAAATGGTATTGCTAAATAGCGTGACTCCAGTCAGAAGACTGACACTGTGTTGTTGCGTAACTCATAACCATAGCAATATGACTTCTGTAAATGCACTATGCATTCATTCAGCAACTTAAAATCTCAACAGTCACATATGCTGAATAAAAGCATCATTCAAGATATTTTCTTTGAAATATGAGAGCTCTGGGTTTTTTTAAGTAAGAAAAAGAGAATGTAGAGGTTGTGAAGCCAGAATGCTAGCAGTAGAAATTGGAATCCTTTATTTATTCAGAGAATTGAGGTGGCAGGGGTAGGTTTCACCACCAATAAAATACAAGCATCATGAGCATTGTTCTGGCAGTGTGCCTGAACCCTGACTTAGAGTGACCATCGCAAGGAATGAGAGAAGTAGTTCATCATCTTCTGTGCATATTTAAGCCATCATTTGGGCTGCCAAAAGTGACTCTAACTATGCTAATAGATTGTGTAATGAGGATGTATAGCAACTAAGAACCAAGAGATTAAATATTCCTTTTTGAAATTTTTTATTAACAGCTTCACATGCTGCAGAGGCTTCCAGAGTTTCAGAAGAAGAGAGGTTGTTAGGAGGAACTAATTCTGATGTTGACTTTTAATAAGCAACAATAGTCTTAATTTTTTAAAGCCATCAGGTCAAATCCTGACCTAGATTTATGTAACAGTAATCAGCATGGTCATCCCAGACTGCTGCATGAACTGGCTTGGGGATGGTCAGGCTTAGTTACTAAAGGGAATGAAGGGTGGTACCCAACTGTGCTAGAGATTGGAAAACTTATGCAAACTAGCTCCTTTCTTCTTCCCCAAACCTAAGCATACTTGCAATGGATTCTAGGCCTCTTTCTGCTTCCTGTGAAACAATGGAAGCTGCCACAGAACTATCTGCCCTTCTAGACTGTCAGTTCCATCTTAGAGTTATCAACTAGAGACAATAACTTGCATTAGGTGACCCATCCACTCATCACAATCATCAGTCAATCAAGGCAGAATCCAGGCCCCAGCCACTTGTTTGTATGTTGACCTAGCTGTAATAAATGTCTGTGACATTGGGTAGAGTCACAGTCTCTGCCCCTGTGGCAGTGAAAGGGGTAGGAAGGGAACCAGCTTAGGTTACTCACAATCCAAATGTATTTTTAGCTGTGGTTATGGCTAATTTCAAAAGATGCCAGAGAGGGTGCCCCAACTACATCAGCATCTAGTTTAGGGTGAATCACAACTTTTGTGGCAACGTGCAAGGGTACATGAGCTTCTCTGATGTCAAGAAACAAGATTATGGTCTGGTCCTTCAAGCACTCCACATTCGTAATTCCCACCTGAGGTCAACAGTGGTGTGTACACACAGCAATTCAAGTATCAGGCCCTTAGTCACTTGATTTCTCTATATGCAACATAGGACAGTTTTTTGTGTCTCAGATCAAATTCTCACATGTACAGAACAACTTATCCATAATTTTAAATCTATAAAAAGAAAGTTAGCTATTGAAATGATGAAGTTCAGTAAGATACCGTTAAGACTAACTTGGCCCCTATCCATACAGTCCATGAATCCACAAGTGGGAGTTGTGAATTGGGAAGGAGGAACCTAGTGATCCACCTATTCAGTGTTTTTGAGATCCACTGATTAAAAGGACAACACAAATATTATTCCTAGTATTAGAGTGTGATGAAACTGTTTTACTAGACACAATAAGGTTCAATTGTTCTTTTTCTACCTTGTCTTTTTTGTATGTTTTCAAGAATGTTTTCCATCTGATATAAATTCTTTTTTTCTTTTGCTTTAGAAATTCATTCATCTATAGTTGCATTGTTGGAATAAAACTAATCCAAATTTTAAGCAAAATGCAATATGAACATGCCAGGAAATTATAGGTTATAATCAGCTACCAGACTGAGTCCAAGCAAATGCAATAAACACATTCCAATTGACAAATAAATAAAAATTAGCTCCAGCTTTCAAAAACTGTTATGTATGTCACATGGTTGCATAGAATTCTTCAAAGCTTTTAGTAAATCTCTGTACCGTTATACAAAATTTCATGGAAACTAAATGTAGAGCACATTGGCAAGAACATTGCCAATATAAAGAGTATGGGATTGGGTCCATGATTTGTATTAAGATTTGTTCTCCAAACAAAAGGAATTATTTTAACATTGGTTTAAAAGCAGAATATGAGCCCAATTCCATCCCCATTGAAATCAACAACAAAACTCCCATGTGTTCAAACATCTCACCTTTGAGTTCAGCAGAAGTAGATTTGAGCCTTCCCACATGCTTGGATGAAAAATGTGTTAAGAATTTAGTGATCCATTTCACAGATAGCTAAAACATTAGTTTGCTTTGTGAGTTTGCTACAGTTAACTCTTCCTTTGTCGCCTTGGGATTACCTCTATAATATTGCTGTCTACATGGGGCTATACCTGAAGATCACTGGGAAATGTCAGCTAGTGCTGAATCCAGTGTCTCATTTGTTTATAAATGTCTTATAGGACAGCTTGCTACATATGCTCCACAAACTACTCTGCTTCCAATTTGTTTTCAGGTTAGTTTTGACCTATAAAACCCAGCTATCTAAGAAGCTACCTTTCTTCTTTAATGGTGTGAACCCAGCAGTTGTGACCAGTGGAGATGTCAGAACTAATAAGCCCTTAGTTTAAACAGGAGGAGACTAATGCCGGGACTATACTGGTCTTCCATAAACTGGCACAGTTCTCTCCACCATGCTACTCAGCTTGCCACATACCTATCGATGACAACAGGAGGCTATTGTCAGGACAACACTGGCCTTGTACGAATTGGTGTAGCTCTGTCCACCAGACTGCTCAGCTTGCCACATAAAAAGAGAGGACAAGGGAGGTAGAGTACTATACTATTTGCATCTGACATAAAATTCAAGAAAAACCCTTCTGGAAACAGACTCTTTCAAATGTGCTCATCAAGCGTGTCAATCCCAAATCAAATCCAATATGGGAACTCTAATGGAGAGCAAATCAGCCCACAAGTACTAAGGAATTAATGGAAATCACTTCCAAACCAACTCATAATGCCCAACACAGACTGAACTGGATTTTTGTCCTAAAGGGAGATATTAGGGGTGTTGTAATAGTGCCTATAATCTGATCTGACCACCACTTTGTCTAAGCAAAGCTAAGGATGACTTCTCTCCTTATCCTGTAGGGGGAGGAAGAGGATCAACCATAAGCAGGCTTAAACTCCTGCAGCTGGTGCACCATGTTGTCCTGCCTCCAATACAGGACAGACTAAAAAGCAAAAAAACATCAGTGCTCTGCACTTTACAAAGGCTACCCATCTAATTTTGGCATGAGTTCAAAGTGTTGATCCTGAACCTCAAAAGCTCTCAGTGGGATAGGCCCATGTTATCTCAGAGCCCACTTCTCCCTTCATGTTTCATGTATCAGCTACGGTCAAACACAATACTACAATTACCAATCCCTAGAATGAAACTCTCCAGGGCAAGGTATTCTAGATGCAAGGCCTTAGGTTATGAAACACCAGAGGACCAGGATGAGCCTAAGTCTTGGTATTTATAGAGCATGATCTCCTTAAGCAGGTTTTCCCACAATAATAGTAATCTCCTGCCATGATCTCAAGGAAAACAGCCATAATTCGATAAAATAAAGGTGGGAAAGAATGTTTTAGATCTATTTTGGACAGAACAATAGTTAGGTACCTTATTTATGTAAAAAGGCACCTAGGTATTATTGTGCTGGATATGTTAGAAATGTTAAGGGAAGGATAAAAACTATTTTTACAATTCTGATACTGGGCTCTGAGACTCTTGGAGGATATTAATAAATAATAAATACTAATAATAATACTGTTGGTCACCATCTATAACATTAACCTCAACCATAATTCATATCTTTTTACACAGTGGTTTGTTTCTCTTACCACATAAGCTTTTAGATTGTTGTGCTGAGCAAACTGGTGCAGTTAGGTTTTAAGTACCAAGTTCCAGGCTTCAGTTTACTTTTAGGTACGTTCTGACTCATCATCCTTTAACTTTCTCTGAGCCTCCAGCTCATATTTCCCCCCTTTCTCCCTAGATGTGTCTCAGCAACTACTGCTGCATCGCTCCACTTCAGTGGAGCAGCCTGGCAAGCAGCTTCTCTTGATTCTCCAAAGTACTCAGCCAATGCCACATCAGGGTTGAGTCAAAAGGCTCCTAGTGACAGGGCAGCATTGCCTCTCCTTTCCCTATAAATGTTTCTATAATCAATCCTGAAAGAGTAAAAACTTAATTCAGAGATTTCCCTGGAGCGGTGATAGCTTCAGTTGCCACTCAGCATGTTTCAAACTTACATTCGTGTGTGTCTGAAATGTGTTCAGTACCAGGCTGAAAGCAGTGTTTGTCAGGATTTCTGAGCAACTGCGGGAAAGCAGTTGAGGCTTCAAAAGTCTCTATCTAGTTATTCCTGCTCCATTTTAACTTCTGCATTTCCTAAAACCAAAAAACCCTCTATTGTGAACTTTTAGGATGTTCATTCTTAATTAAAGAAGCTAATTTTCTATCCTATTTTCAAAAAGATAGTAATTGTGAATTAGCATTGGACTGGAAAGAAAGGAAGGAGAGGTGGTGGGAAGTGAAGAGGATAGCCAGGGATGATTGAAGAATTTGTTTGGTCTGGAAGGCAACAAGGATGGGACTTGGGAAGGTGCCAGAGAAGAGAGAGTTGCCTTCAAAAGGTTTAGCTAAGTATCTATTTAGAGGATGGAACTTATCTTACCCTGAATTGAAATTCTGAATCTTTTGAGACTGAACTGCTTTTTCACATGGTTTTCAAAGACAGCTCCATTGTCTCTGCAGACTCTCGCTCTCTTAGGCCTTGGCTACACTTACCCGGTAGTTCGACGGCTGGAAATCGAACTTCTGGGTTCGACTTATCGCGTCTAGTCTGGACGTGATAAGTCGAACCCGGAAGTGCTCGCCGTCGACTGCGGTACTCCAGCTCGCCGAGAGGAGTACCGCGGAGTCGACGGGGGAGCCTGCCTGCCGCGTGTGGACCAAGGTAAGTTCGAACTAATTCGAACTAAGGTACTTCGAACTTCAGCTACGTTATTCACGTAGCTGAAGTTGCGTACCTTAGTTCGAATTAGGGGGGTAGTGTAGACCAAGCCTTAGTCTAATAGGTTCATTCATTCAGATTTTCGTGTCAGTCATAGATTAGGCACAGATTGGGCCTTTGTGACCCTTTCAGTGCCTCTGCACTCTACAAATGATATTACATAAAAACAAAACAAACTTATGTGGTCAAGGCTGAAAAGTCAAGCACTCAAGAGTTAGGAAATGCCTCATGTTGCCTGTACGACAGGTGCCCTTGTGCGTATGCATCCTTCTGTTCCTGTCCCTTCCCCCCTCTGGCTCCTGCTGCCATTCCTCTCCTTTACTCCTTCCCCTCTGACCATCCATCACTCTCTGGGGACAGCGCATGCAGAGACGGGACAGCATGTTGGAGATATGTTGGGCCTGATCCAAAGCTCAATACAGATGGAGTTTTCAGAGATTATAGCTGCCAAACTGTAACAAATCTCTATTCAGCATGTGCAAACTGAGATATTTCAGAGGCTTATAACTTGGCCAAATGTGGGGAAATTTTCACACACATGGCAAATTGTACATTCCTGACACCCAGGCAACCTACTTGCCAAATTTCAAGTGTCTGCTCTGCAGCATGAAAGTGCTACAGCTTCTCAACAAAACAGTGGAACAATTTTTTTTAATATGAACAAAACAATGTATTTTCCCCTAATCTCATTCTTAGAAATGGCAGAACTGTTTTAGCTGAAACATCCCCAAAAATTTAAGCCCGGGGAAGACATCTTGCATGGAAAATTTCAACCCAAAAGGTTTAAGTTTTCTAAGCTATAAGTAACCAAAAACAGGGTCTTATAATGGGAATTGTCATGCAACCTTAATTATAGTTTACTCGGTTGGTAATATTCTATGCCAGAAATCACAATTTATATTTCATGATTCTTATAACCTCAGTTCTTCCACTAGATTGATGATCATCATGCTAGGATTTTTTTGTTCATTTTAGCAGAGATATTTTGCTATCAAATTATTACATGTACCATTTGCACAATAAGAGCGTATAACTTGCTACTTAGGGATCAGGCTGGTGCCCAGTGGTCCCCACCCTGAGCTGTGCCAGTGCCATAGGGCCAGTCCTGAGCATCTAGCCCTTTTAACTCTCTTCTTCCATATCTAATAGAAGAGGTTTTAGGTGTCTGTGCAACAGGCCAGAGGTAGTAATTAATACATGGCCCATGGAGAACATGGAGAGGCTTTAGCAATTTCTGAAGGAAATTAGTCAAAATGAATCTCAACAAGATATGGAAGATGGCACAAGTATGTCTGTATGAAAAAGCAAGTGCCCTATCACTGATACGTCTTCAGCCAGTGCAGTGTCTGACAGGAAAGTTTGCAATGTGAAATCATACATTAGAAACTCCAGTTCTATTAGAGCAGTGGTTTGCAATCTGTGATCCGCAAACTATGTCTAAGATTTCCATGGGATCCACCTCCATTTGAAATTTTTTAGGGGTCCACAGATGAAAAAAGGTTGAAAACCACTATCTTAGAGAACAAATATACTCAATAATTATTGCCAGCTTCAGCACTAAAATGTTAACAATACGTTTGAACTCCTAAATATTGAATTTACTTAGCCATTTTACAGCATATCAGTTTGGAAGATATTCTAGATACTTGCCAGATGTGATACAGTGGTTGAGGAACACTACAACACAGAGTTTAGTTATCCTTAGATCACCCCATTCTCTCGCTCTCTCTCTCTCTCCCTCTGTTTTTTTCCAAACCGGAGAGAAATGATTACAGAATTTTCTAATGATCTTGCAAGATAAATATTAAGAGTTAGCAGAGCTAAAATGATTCTATTGAAATGAGTATTATATTTTTTTAATGCTAGTGCTAAGAACATAAACCTTTTCTAAGTCCTGCTTATCAGCACAAGAGACCTAATGCAGTGACGTCACCTTGGAGAGGAAGCAAGGATAATCTCCTCATTGCTGCATTATTGAGGAATGGTGGTGAAACACACCTCTCAACTACACTTATATGTTTAATTAGAACCAACACGGAGTTCTCTGATACAGTAGGAAACAATAGGTCATGGATTTTATAAGCAGCACATCTTGTTTTCAGCAGTTTCAGTGTCTTGTCTTTCTACTGTATGGCAGTACTTACCAAGCATATTTTTGACACTTAACAGGACTGGGCTCTTCATCTCCACACCACCAGCTGTCAGCCCTGTGACATTCCACAGCACAAAGCTGACAAGGAGTGGCATAAAGCTAAGAACTAAGTCTGTAGAGATCAGTAGCAGTAAAAAAAAAAATTATCATCAGGTTTTAGGGACAGATTCTGATATACTTATTTACATGGAATAGTACCTCTACTCCACAAGCAATCCCTTTGAAATCATTGGGACCCGCTATTTCTGGAGTAAAGCACTACTAAAGTAGAGTATCAGAATCTTTCCCTAAATTTGTATCACCAGATTTCTTACCATAATTTTCCATTTAATCTGGAAAAGAAGGAAGATTAGCTGGATTGACAGTAAAATAATTCTGTATATAGCAGAAAATCACTTAAATCAGTTTTGTTCTTCAGCATCTGTTTTTTTTTATTATTATTAATTATTATTTAATCCACTATCAATATATCTGTAACATTTAAACAATTACTTATACATATGTGAATACATAGCTGATAGCCATGAAAACAGGGAATTATTCATAACACAAGACTGGATGTTCACAAAGCAAGGGGGAAGTGATAGACAGAAATTTTACCTCCTGAAAGCCCATACTTATCACCATTTTTTATTTATTATTATTGATTGGTCAAATCATTTTCAATTCCAACATAAACAAGACCAGAGGAGTTTATCAAAAGGGGGAGCCTTTCCGCTACAGTTAAGACTTACCCTGCCTTTGTTATCTACTGTTTGCCTGGTGTTTGAGCTACTGTATCTGTGATGTCTGGGTACACATAAAGCACCTATTACAGTGTGTAGAGCTGGTCTTAGCATTCTGAGGTGAACTAGCACAATAATTTCTCTTCCACCAAAATATAATTAACTCCTTCAGTCCACAAAGTGATCTGGATCCTCCTAACAATTGATGGACAAGTGGTCATGATTTTCAACAGACCCCAAAGTCCATCCATGGGTGGCTATAAGAAGGACCTTAAATAACCTATTGGGTTTTTTAGGAAAAATTTGGGACAAACTTTCAATCAAATAAAATAACCAGTTTATAATGTTTTACCTTTTCAAAAGAGCCTGAAATGTATTTATTCTTAAATCAAAGATAAGATAAGCCCCTGACATTTCTAGGTCTCCCAAACTGTGAAGGAGGAGGGGAACCAGTCCCAGGCTCCAAAGGTCAGCTCTGACAGTTTGCCACTGAACTTGAGGTCAGCCACATCAGCTTTATACAGAAGCAACTTTAGGAAATGGAGTCACAGGGTGTTGGCTAAGGCAAGACATCTAAACAGGTACTATTAGGACAGGGACAATAAATAGCCCTTTCCCATTTTCTTTTCCTTCTTGTCTCCAGCTCAGCTGCTTACAGCTTACTTAGTGCAATTCCATGATGTTCCCTCACAATTTTATGTCCTGGCTGCCACAGTATCTTATTTAACCAACCACCTGGAGAAAGGGAAACTCTTTCATAGATGGAATCATGACAGAGAAAGAACCAGATGAGTCATTGAGCTGAATGGGAAGAAATGGGATGGGGAGACCAAATTCTTTCAACACTGAAGCGACTCACCTATACTTCTAAAGTTGTTCCTATGGCTGTTGTGTCAAGATGCAAAAATGTGTAAAAAAACAAATAATATAGAACAACTACTTGAAGATGTAGGGTAACATTTTCAAAAGTGCCCAAGTAAGTTAGCAGCCTAAGTCTCATTTTCAAAATTTCCTTAAGTACCTAAAAGCCTCAGCCATAAGTGAAAGGGGATAAGCTATACCAGTATGTGGTACCTTTATACCAGTATAACTGCATACGTACCAGGAGTTCTATTGACGTAACTACACACACACACACCTGTAATATATAATTGTATAATGGATCAAAATATTTGGTTCACCCTTTGTTTTGAAATTGTTATATTAATATGGCCCTAATAGCTTCAGTTCTGATAACAAAAATATTACCATAGATCATTCTTATGGTGATTGTTCATTATTTGCAAACAATAAATTATATGTATTGTAAAATGTGAATAGCCTCCAGATTACATAATTCTTGTGCTGTATAAATAAGGCTTCATTCAATAGTTTATTTGTCATTATCTTTTAATCTTTAAGAATTTTGAATGATCATGGCTTATTGCACAGCATTTTTATTATAACAAATAGAAGATGAAAAATAAAATTGTGAGGCTTTTAAAGAGATTGCATTTTATTTTTAATGACTGCTGTCTAACTGCTAGAGGGATAAACAAAGAAGCATCTTGAATACTACTATCCAAGGTCTGGGCAATTCATTCGCAGAAAGTTAATGACTAACATTAGAGAACCCAAAGAATAGCAGCAACAACAACCAAAAGGCATGAGAGGCTGACATATGTGGAAAGACCAGAAGTAGCAAAGGCAAATTGCAAAAGATTTGATTTGAGTAAGCCTCCAAAAGCTCAGTAGTGAAATCCTGGCCCCACTGAAGTCAATGGGAGCTTTGCCATTGATTTCAGTGTAGTCAGAATTTCACCCCAGATGCTGACCTGAAGTTTTTCTGAACTCTACAAATTTGGAGGATCTGCAAAAGTAAGGTCTGCTCTGCATGGTGCTGAGCAGCCAATATTGAGCGTCCTCTTCTTAATGGGAGTTGAAGGCAGAAAGCACCTCATATGATGAAGACATTAATTTGGAAATCTTACATGAACTGATTCCCTTGTTAGACTTCCAGTACTTCCTTCTTCCAGCCAGGCTGAACAACCTTATTGGGTTGTTCTGGCACTTCCCATTCAGGCTGGCATTGAAATGAAAAATAACAAGAGGAAAAAAGCTAGTCCAACTTTCCCAAACCACAGAAAAGGCTCATTTGGTACAAATTTTGACCAAAGGTGCAGTGAGAGGAGCAGTCATATTTTATCCAAAAATCACTCTGTATGGAAAGAACTATGTATAGCTTTGGTACAGGAGGACTAAAGGAGGGATACAATAGACATCTTCATAAACATTTGAACAGTGTAAATACATCAAGAATGTGGCAGAATTACTTAGAGTTTCCCAAGAGCGTTTTAGTAAGAGTAGTGGAATTTAAGTAAGCCAAGGAAACGTTAATCCAAATAAGGTGTTAGGAAGCTCTTCCTAACAGTGACATCTATGGTATTAGGCCCTGGAATATTCTCCCCAAGGGAACAGCACATTACTTGAGTCATTTCAAATTAGACTGGAGAAGCTACTCTAGAGTATACGGTATGGACTATCCTTCACTGGCAAGAGGTAAACAAAATAACCTCATGTCTTTTGCACCTTCATATTTCATCATCCCATATTATTTAAATTAAGCCTATTTAAAATGAATTACACCTCTACCCCGGTATAATGCTGTCCTCGGGAGCCAAAAAATCTTACCGCATTATAGGTGAAACTGCATTATATCGAACTTGCTTTGATCCACCGGAGTGCGCAGCCCCGCCCCCCCGGAGCACTGCTTTACTGCGTTATATCCAAATTCGTGTTATATCAGGTCGAGTTATATCAGGGTAGAGGTGTACTTACAGTTTTAATTGAGCTGTTACTAATCATTAATATTGATACCATGGAAAAAAGTAAACACAGTGCATGTCTCACTATGGAAATGTTTAGGAATGTAATACGGCATTCAAGGGTTTCCTCCCCATTTTCATGGTAATGAAACATTCTCTTTCAAGGTGTCAAAAACTATTAACAGAGTTAATGAGATTTTATCAAATAACTTGCCAGTCATTTTTCCTTAGTTGTGTGTGGGGAAATCTTTTTAATTCAATGCATACAAGTGTATAATGAAACACAAACACTTTGAAGTTATTGAATCAGTTCCATCATGGGCCAGATTTTCAAAAGATGGTCCCTAATTTTCTGTGCACTATCATTTATACCCACAGTTAATAGAATTTCACATACAAACTGCTTCTGGTGAAAATGCATTTATATATATAAAATAATCAGTCATGTCCTTTCCTATGATATTAGCAAAGGCCATAGCAATGCATGGTGATTTTTCTAGATCTGCAAAGGTTTATCTCCCCAGAATCACAGGGATTGATCCAAAGTCTACAGTTTTGTGGTGAGGATTTTTCTGTTTTCTATCCTACTTGGCTCAGCTCTTGTATTTCAATACCAGATATAACTGTAAAACTCAAGGACATTAGAGAGACAAGATGGGTGAGGTAATATATTTTATAGGACCAAATTCTGCTGGTGACAGAGACAAGCTTTTGGGCCACATAGAGCTCTTCTTCAGGTCAGGGAAAGGTACCGCGAGCGGCACAGCAAATGCAAGGTGAAACAGATTGTTTAGCATAAGTAGTTAGCACATATTCCACTCTACCTTGAATGTTTCTTTAGAATGGAATATGCGCTTACTATTTATGATAAACAATCTGTTCCATCTTGCATTTAACTGTGATGCTCAGAATATCTTTCCCAGATCTGAAGAAGAGCTCTGTGTTTCTCAAAAGCTCATCTCTCTCACCGAGAGAGCTTGGTCCAATAACAGATATTACCTCACCCACTTTGTCGCCAATATTCTGGGACTGACATGGCTACAACTACACTGCATACAAATTCAAGGATAGTCATTCAAAAATATCTATCATCTCATTAAACCAAACTTTGGTGCCCAGGGAGCATGTTTCACATCACTTCCTTATGTGAAACTGGAATTATTAATCTAGTTTCTTGAATAATAGATTACCAATTTTAGATACATTTAGATAGATGAAGAAACTTCTGACTGCACTGATTAAGAACCTCAGGGCGCACAACAAAAAATGTTAGAAGGAGACATCCATACAATGATCTATACCTTTGCAATTGTTCCAGATACAACTTAGAATCCATGCAGGTGATACAAAGCCTCCTCCAAATCCCCCAGGCTTTGGAAACATTAAAATTTAAAGAAATTAAAACTGAATTACAGATGTTGAAGGCTAGAAAGTTAAAAGAGACTGTGCTGTCCAATAACCTACACAGGCATAAAAGACATTTTGTATAAATATATTTATTCCACAAAAATTGTTCAGCCCTCCTTTACTACCACACTAATATGGCACTTGTGGCCCATAAACCTCTCAAGTATGTTACTGACAAGTATTTTTCCCTCCTGCCACTGCTACTATTTTTGCTCCAGAACACTCCTAACTTCTGTTCGAATGAGAGACCAGGCCCAAGCGTCAATGAAGCTGAACATAAATCCCACAAAATCTGCACCATTCCAAAAACCACACTGCTTCTGTCAACCACTTTTAGCCCACGTTACTGTAAACCTCACTTTTAACCCAGTTTAAAAATTAGCAGCAAATAGTTTGACTGTTGCCTAACTGCATATTCAAAACTTGCAAGATTAATTCTGTGAACCATCCCGCCCATTTAAGGGGCTGTCATGATGTGACTAGGCAAAAACATTGTCTGGCTCTTTCTAGAAGAATGATCAACCAGAAAACACATCCATCAAAACTGACATTTAAATGGTCAATTCTAGGATTCCAAGTTAACACAGCATTAAAATAAATGAAAAAATTCACACATTTTTAGAGCTATTGTTTCATCCTGTCTCTCCACCTCATAAACTGAGCTAGATTATTGTGCATACATCCTTGTGTCTGGGTAATGCTGTGGACTCAAAAGAAGTCTGTGAGCTTTTAATATAGCATATGGGATTTAGGAGTTATACCAATCCCAGGAGGAGCTCGAGTGAAAACTTGATTCATTTCAGATACAGACTTCAGCATAACCACACCCCTCTTAAAATTTACAATGTTCCTGTTTCATCCAGACAATGAACCTAGTGAAACAAAAAGACAGAAAGACTGCCAAATAAAAGAGAAATCTCTGAGAAACATCTTTAAATGATCCTGGGCTTTCTGTCATCATTCAAGTTTTTAGAAAAGTTGGAGTGGAAATAGTACAAGAAAGCAATTACTCTGGTTACTTAAGAAACTCAACTTTAAGAGGGACTTTAACATATGTATCATTGAAACTCCACTAAAAAGACACTATACCAAGTTAGTGAGAACTCAAAAATTCCCACTTAGAAAGGCATATGGCCCTTTAAAAAAAAAAAAAAAAGCAGGAATAGGCAGGCTCTGTCAGCTCTGCAAGTTCAGGAATTTTTCCTATTTGCTACCAAACTTCATTGCCTGTAAACTGTCTTCTGTGGTCCTACAAGTATTACACCAGAGATCCTTCTAGGATCCCTTCAGCAGCAATAAGGAGTGTTCGATCATCCAAGGAACATCTCTGGAGAAGTTTCACTTATTTCTCAAAACATGCTCTCTGTTTCTATTGCTGTCACTGAATCAGATTCTCTTTTCACTTACTTTAGTGTTAAATGAGAGCAAATCTATCAAAGTGAATGGAGTTACAGTAATGTAAAAGCAGTGTGAGAGAGAGGTGAATCAGGCCCACCAGTATATTTTAGCTACTTGGAGTTTTTTTTTCAGGCACAACTCACTGTCCCTCTCTCACCTGTCACTTTATCCTCACTCTCTAATAACCATGTACTCTACTGGAAAGCTTCCCTTTTTCTTTTAGCTCATAAAACAAGTTTAACAGGAGCATCATGACCTCACAGGAATGTTTTTCTTTCAAGGTTACTCTTTTACAAATCAATAGCATAAATCTAATAACTAAAAAGAGGGCTGAAGGGAAGATAGTAATGTGGTTAAGGCATTATACTGATCCTTGGGAGATCTAAGTTTGGTTCCTGACACTGTCACAGAATTCCCTTAGGCAAATCACTTAAGGCTGTATTCTGCCACCACTGTTCAAGTTGAGAAGTCTCTTGCTCCATGAGGAACCTTCTGAACTTGGAGCAAGGTACTACTTAACATTAGAAGGGATGAACTAATACAGCTATTAATCTCTTTGTGCTTTAGTTTCCCACCTGAAAAAGGGGTAAATATATCACAACCTATCAGAGGACCTGCATGGATATCTTCACAAATACTTGGGAGGCATTGGGAACATGGTGATGACAGGGACATATGTGTACCTCAATAGCTAGAAAGTGGCAGTAAACCAAAATTCAACTCCCTGGCAAATAACTCACTTTTTAAATTATGGACATAAGAAATCTACAAACAGAAATTACATAAGCAGCCATATTTAAGTCATTATCGTGTCACAGCTCTGGTAACCAATCACCTTTTAACGCATAAAGAAAAGTACAATAGCTGGAACTACAAAGCTCTTAGTCAGGGCTGGTTCAAACAAGGCTACTCAACCTGAAGCCACAGATACAGAATGAAACGTTAGTGGCTTATTTATGGCTCATTCTCTATTTCTGCATAATGTAGAGCATGAAGCTGCTGCTTTGCTGACTGTAATGATAACTTGAGCCTCTATCATATTGTGCACATTGCAAACCTATATAACTGTACAATCTTATTACCATTATCCTCATTCTCCCTCTTCCTGTCCCTCCTATTGTTTGTTATTCTCACTTGTCTTTAATGAGATTGTAAATGTTTTGAGACAGGGAGCATTGTCCACCTATCTGTTTGTAAGAGGCTAACACAATGGTGGCTTGATTGTGATCAGGACCTTTGGGACTATCATAGGATAAATGAAAATCATCATAACAACATGTTATGTTATAATGGCTATGTGCAGTCTTACACCGTCACTGGGCTAACACATCTTTGTAAAGTATTTTGACATATCTGGAGTGTGAAAGATGCCACAGAGAAACAAATTCTATTATGTCATTATGCAAAAGCTCTTAAAGCCTACTGTCCCTAACAAGAGAGTGATGCTGAAATGTAGGAGAAGAACACCACAAGTGTAATTTGTTATCTTCTATCATTCCTCACAATACAGTTAACGAAAGCCATCCAAAGAGCACTACATGGTTAGAAACTTTATTATGTAGCCAGATTAGTATACTATTTTCCATTTTCACAAGGAAAATGATCATTCTGATATAGGGTATCTCACTAGCTTTTTTATTCTTGCCTCCCTCAAGGTCTCCCCAACATCCATTGACCCCATGTCTCTTTACATGTTAGTGAGCTGATGTTTGTTCTCCATCTGGACAGATGGAAGGAAAAGCAGAGGATTACTCACTATGGACCTGATCCAAAGCCCACTGAAGACAATGGAAGTCTTTCCATGCGCTTTGGACCGGGGCCTACATAAGCAGCTTCTTGCAGGCAATGTATAAGGTGAAATCCTGATCTCATTGGAGTCAACGAGAGTTCTGAGATTGACTTCAATGGAGCCAAGATTTTACTCAAACAATGGTTTTAACATTGCTTTTCACCCACTAATCCAACTGGGAAAAGGGAGATGCTACATTGACCACAGGAAAAGATGGGTATTAAAGAGGCATAATAGTTGTTCTCGGGACCATATCTTTACTGAGTGTGGACAAGGAAAGGATACATAGACTCAATGACTTAAGGTCAGAAAGGACCATTGTGATCATCTAGTCTGACCTCCTGCACATCGCAGGCCACTGAACCTCACCCACCCACTCCTGTAACAAACCCCTAACCTATGTCTGAGTTACAGAAGCCCTCAAATCTTGATGTAAAGACTTCAAGTTACAGAAAATCCACCATTTACACTAGTTCAAACCAGCAAATGACCCTAACCCATGCTTCAGAGGAAGGCAAAAAAACAAAACATAGTAGCCCTTCTCCGCACCTGTTCCAGTTTTAATTCATCTTTCTTAAACGTAGAAGACAAGAACTGCACACAATATTTCAGGTGAGGTCTCACCAATGCCTGGTATAATGGTAATAACACTTCTCTATCTCTACTGGAAATACCTCACCTGATGCTCTAGGATTGCATTAGCCTTTTTCATGATGGTTGTTGTTGGTTCCTAAGTGCATGACCTTGCACTTTGCATTATTCAATTTCATCCCATTTCTATTATGCTAGTTTTCAAGGTTGTCTTGTATGATATTCCAGATCTCCCCTGTATTGTCAATACCTCCCAACTTTGTGTCATCCACAAATTTTATTAGCACACTCACGCTATTTGTACCAAGGCCATTAATGAAAATGTTAAATAAGACTGTGCCAAGACCAATCCTTGCAGAACTCCACTACTAACCTCCCTCCAGCCTGACAGTTCACCTTTCAGTATGACCCATTATAGTCTCCCTGTTAACCAGTTTCTTACTTGCCTTTCAATTCTCATATTAATCCCCATCTTCTCCAATTTAACTAATAATTTCCCATCTGGAACTGTATAAACTGTTTTACTGAAATCTAGGTAGACTAGATCTACTGCATTTCCTTTGGCTAGAAAATCAGTTATCTTCTTGAAGAAAGAGATCAGGTTGGTTTGACACGGTCTACCTTTTGTAAAACCATGCTGCATTTTATCCCAATTACCCTTCATCTGAGGGTACATCTACACTACAGCGGGGAGTCGATTTAAGATACGCAAATTCAGCTACGTGAATAGCGTAGCTGAATTCGACGTATTACAGCCGACTTACCCCGTTGTGAGGACGGCGGCAAAATCGACTTCTGCCGCTTTTTGTCGGCGGCGCTTACTACCACCTCCGCTGGTGGAGTTAGAGCGCCGATTCGGGGATCGATTGTCGCGTCCCGACGGGACGCGATAAATCGATCCCCGAGAGGTCGATTTCTACCCGCCGATTCAGGCGGGTAGTATAGACCAGGCCTCAGTGTCTTTAACTACTCTCTCTTTCAAAATTTGTTCTAAGACTTTGCATACAATTGAAGTCAAACTAATCTGCCGTAGTTTCCCGGCAGATTTCACCTTTTTTTACCCTTTCTTAAATATAGATACTATATTTGCAATTTTCCAGTCATAGGTTACAGCCCTTTGCTATTGGGTTTGCAATTTCATGTGCCAGTTCCTTTAATATTCTTGGATGGAAATTATCTGAGCCTCACCAATTTGGTCCCATTATTGTTTGAATTTGGCTTCCACCTTGGATGTGGTAATTTCTATTTCCATATCCTGGTTTCCATTAGCCATCCTGACACTGTCTCCAAGTACCTCATTATTCTTATTAAAAACTGAGGCAAAGTATTTGTTTAGGTTTTTGGCCATACCTAAGGCTAAATTTTAGTCATGGGTATTTTTAGTAAAAGTCATGGACCGGTCCCGGGCCGTAAACAAAAATTCACAGGCCCATGACAGATCCATGACTTTTACTAAAAATACCCACCATGACTAAAACTTGGGCAGGGGTGCTCTGGGAGTGGGGCGGTCCGGTGGCACAGTGGGTGCTGGGGGAGGCGACCTGGAACCCCACTAGTTCTGGGGGTGGGGAAGTTGGTGGGGCTGGCAGGGGCTCCCTACCCAGCTCTACATCCCTGCAGCTCCTAGGCAGCAGAGGCAGGGACCAGCTGCCGCAGCTCCCATTAGCTGGGAACCACAACTAATGGGAGCTGCGGGGACTGGGCCTGTGGGCACGGGCAGCGCAGAGACATACACACCCCACCCCTCCTCTGCCTAGGAGCTGCAGGGGGGCCTCCCACCCCAGGTAAGCACCCCCTACACAACCCCCAAACTCCTACCCCTAGCCCTGAGTCCCCTTGCACACATCCAAACTGCTGCCCTGGGCCAGCACCAACCGCTGAAGAAGTCACAGAGGTCATGGAAAGTCATGGAATTCATGACTGCTGTGACCTTCACGACAGACTCGCAGCCTTAGCCATAGCTAAATTATTTTTAATCTCCACCCCATCCTCAGTGCTTAGCCATCCTACTACTTCTTTCCTTGTTTTCTTTTTATTTATATGCCTTATATTATTGGTTTTAATTTCTTTTGCAAGTCCTGCTTGGCTTTTCACTTTGTCCCTATACTTTCTGACCACCAAGAGGTAGCTTTCCTTGCTGATCTATTCTTTCTGACATTCCTTGTAGGCTTCCTGCTTTCTCTTAATAGCGTGTTTGAGATGCTTATTCATCCAGTTTGGTCTGCAACCCTTTCCTACAATTTTTTTCCCTTGGCTTGGGATGCAGACTCCAGATAGTCTCTCCAACTTTGACTTAGAGTAATTTCAAGCATCCTCCATATTCAGATCTTTGAGTTCATCAATCCAGCCCATTTCCCTAAATAATTTCCTTAATTTTGTAAAGATTGCCATTTTGAAACCAAAGACCCTAGTTGCAGATCTATTTTTGTTTATCCTTCCATTTAGTTTTAACTGAATTAGCTCATAATCACTCAAACCAAGACTGTTCTCTATAGCCAGTTCTTTTATGAGGTCCTTGCTACTTACCAATACTAAATCTAAAATAGCATCACCTGTTGGTTCAGTGACTATCTGGTGAAGAAATCTGTCAGATATCACATCCAGAAATATCTGGGCCCTACCATTATTAGTAGCACCTATCTTCCAATCTATATCTGGGAAATTAAAGTCTCCCATAATCACACAGTTCCCAATATTTATTTCATTAACAATATTAAAGAGGCCTCTATCCCCATCTAAATTGGATTTTGGGGGTCCGTGTTTTACTTGGATAGGTGAGGGCAGTGCCATCACCACTACCACAGAAAATTGTTATGCAGTACTTCATTGTTGTGAGAACAAATACAAGAAGAAGAGGATATGGTGTAATGTTAATTTATTCTATTGTAACAAGAACAGGGAATATATTCTCATTACAGTTGGAAGAATGCAATCCCAACATCTTCCATGGAAGCTGCACCATAGTATGCAACATTCTGTGAATTCAAATGTAACAATGATCTACTGGCTTCTGATTATCTTATCCTAGACCTTGATAAACCTGGCTATTCTCTTAGAAATGAATTTCTGTCCAGCAAAGCGTTTCTCTTGCCAAAGTATAATTTTTTTTGGCACTGTCTATCACTTTCCAGTGCTGGAATCTGATCTAGGCTTGTAAATTGTGCTGTGCTGGCAAGGTTTTTACCCCCTGGAGAATTGTATTGGTCTAAAGCAATACATCATATTGTTTCCCAATTTTTTGTTAGGTTTTTTTTTTTTTTTTTTTAGAATTCTAAAACTATAAAATTTTCACTTCATATCCCAGTGCAATATTATCCAAGCCTATAGGCCTTACTCTTCACACCAGCGCAACTGACTTTGGAAATTACCATGTGATGAATAATGGTCTTATCACATGTTTAGTAGACATAAGGGTCTCCAAATAGCAGCTCTGTGCAGAGGCCATAGTGCAATGCAGCTATGTGTGAGGGTAAATTGTTACAAACTCTGTACTTTGGAAACAAGTTTAAAAGGGGTTGTTGGGTTTTCTTGGGGGTGGAGGGAATTAAGATTAAATATCCAATGAAGAGCAAAAAATTGTTTCTAAAAGCAGATTCCTCGGGGAAGAAAATTACCCTGTTCAATTATGTGGCAGGTTGTCTGGCAAACACTAACTAAAATTAAAAATTAACACAAACTGGAGACCAAATCCACATAGATGGAAGTAATAATTTCCTTCTAAGTGGATTTAGCCTACGGTGTGTTAATCTAGGTTTTCGAGAGCTGAAATACGTTTCATTTTGTTGTCTGTGTGGATTTCTCTATTCAAAACACAGTGACTTTTTTCTCATAAAGCCTAATTTGTGAGTCTTTATACACTTAATCCTGCCACAGCACAGGGGGGTAGACTAGAGACCTCTTGAGGTCCCTTCCAGCCCTAAGTCTTTATGATTATATGATTCCTCAGGCAAAACTCTCAGTAAAGTCATATAACTTCATATGTTACATTGCTATGCCATCTGAGTGCTCATGCATTCCCAACAAAACTCTCTTAGGATTTGCAAAGACAAAACCCTTTACAATGAATTGAGATAATATCCCCTATTGTTTTACATTCAGAATGCAATGGAACCAAGTATCCTGCAAAGCAGTAGCTGCGTACAATCTAGTGCTCTCAATGTAAAAAAAAATGCACAACACCCATTCAAATGTTACTAGTACATTTTGATAAAACTCATCCTTTAGTCTCATACATGTAAAAATGAGGCTTCAGAGCCAGTACATCCATTTATCATATATTTACAAATACAAATATATGCTCATTTTGGTGGATATAAACAAAATCCAAATTTGGCTCAACATATTAATTGTACAACACTCAATAAAACAAAAGCAAAATTGCAACTAAGTGTTCAGGATTCGAAACAAGTGCAGTACATTTTTATTAAAACCAGCTTGCTTTGTTTGCTAAATTTAAGTTTTAAATAATTCCTAGTGTACAGGAACTTTGATAACAGGTAGCAAGATTTTTGTAAATCTTTCGTACCATCATCAAAACACAGACATTCCCTTTTGATTTAACACAGGCCTCTAGTTTTCCCAGTAGTGACTGGAAACCCTAAAGAAATGCCATAGAAGTAAACTCATGCAGAAATTACAATGGGAACAATTTTGTCATCAACAGGGGCGTCATTGCAGAAAAATTCTGGGGGGGCAAAGTTGTGTCAGCATATAGAACATTATATGTGACAATATCATATCCTCAAAGTCACATGGAGTGAGGCAAAAAGTGGAAGACACACAGGCATATGAAAAGTCTGGTGGGTAGGAGAAACCAAGATAGAGGCCGGGGGGCAACTGCCCCCATTGCCAATAGCAAAGGATCCCCCTCATAGTCAAGATTTTCAAATGTGATTTTGGCACCTCATTGCTTAGGTGTCCAATATCAGACACCCAAAATTGGAGCACTCATAATCACTAGTCACATTTAAAAATCTTGGCTTTGCAGATTTGGCGATATTTAACTTGGATTTCACATTTTGCATTTTATGCTTAAAGTTAAGCATGTGCTTAGGTGGTTTCCTAAATTGGGATGGTTTCCTGAATCAGGGCCTAAACATCACTCTCAGCTTCTGCTCCAGTAATGACAAATACATTACTTATTACAGCACAATGTGAAGATCTGGGTAATGATTCTGATTTGGGTGATGCCACAGTTCCTTCCAGAGCCCTTGTAGTAGTAAGGTTTCAGAGTAGCCCACAAAAGCTTATGATCAAATAAATTTGTTAGTCTCTAAGGTGCCACAAGTATTCCTTTCTTTTTGTAGCAGTAAGCTAGCTCTGTGTTTCTGCTGAACTATTTTTCATGACATTTCTCACTGTTAATATTACCAGTGCAGTTTCTAATCCTCAGAGGAGGTCTAGATGGCAGGATGGTTAAACCTTCTGTAGCTGTCTACACTAGAGCTCCCAATATTGCTACTACCAGTAGAGCTGAACTGTGGCCTCAGCAGTGAGAAATTTGCTGCAAAAAGAAGAGTCCAGCATAGAGAAGGCCCTACTAAATTACTTCACGGCCACGCATTGTTTAAAGGGAAGTTCTGTTATTACAGAAGCCAGCTGTTTAACCATTGGAATTCTATAACTTGGCTCATTTTCAAAAAACAGCAGAATACTTTGCTACAGTAAATTCAATGGTAGCCAAAAATTCTATTAAATAAACTTTGACCTACATGATATGAAACCTCTTTGGAGCGAACAGCTGACAAAAAAGGAAAAAAACCTCCAAGGACATGAGTATACATCAGCAAAAAGGAATTCCTAGGACTGTTACATGTCCAAAGGCATCATTCTGAAGGTTGAGTAAATATAAGGAACTGTTTGATGGCAGCCAGAGAGCAGTTTTGAAGTTGAGTCAGAATGAAAGGGAAGAACTGTTTGGGTGAGCAGGACTGGATACGTCATACTGGCATATCAGGATCAATCAGTATTTTTAGGCAATCCTGGCTTTTAGGTAACAGATTACAATATGAGCAACAAAAGGTTAGGGAGCTCATTCCCTTGAATGAACTCCCCTTTAGACCATTTCCTTTTATTATAAAATTTCTTATGAACAGGACAACGGATGTTGCATGTGTAGGCCTTCTTGCCTTTTTAAGATAATTTCTCATGCTGTTCACTTGGGTACGGCCTGATCCAGGAAAGCACTCCAAGCACATGCTTAAGTCTATCCCCAGTTAGGAAACCACTAAAGCACATGCTTAACTTTAATGAGACTTAGGCACGTGCTTGAAGTTCAGTGCATGTTTTAGGGCTTTGCTGAACAGGAGCAAGAGGGCCTGATCCTGCAGTCCTTTTGCAGGATCAGACAAAAAGTTACCATTAAAGGAAAAGGTTAGTGTAAGAAATGTTCTGATACGTCTGCATAATAGCTAATTGGCTCTGGTAAAGAACCAGGGATACTGTTATCGTCTCAGGAAAATTCATAAGACACTGTCATTCACAGGACCTGTAGTCAGTGAAGGGAACTTGGTTCTATATCCAACTTGACTGATGATTTATAGGAGTATTTGACAAGTGACTTAATCTTATTGTGCCTCTATTTCTCATCTGGAGAGAATAATATTTACCTACCTCCTAGGGTTGTTGTGAGGCTTTATTGTTTGTGATATCTTTTCATGAAAGGCACTAAAGAAGTATTAAATATTATGATTATCGCTGAAAGCTCATAGCATTTAGATAGATGAAAAACGATGGTGACTTTCCCAGTGACTCAGATATTATGGTGATAAGGACCGTATAAGACTTTGTCTACTCTTGCAGCAGCATGTGGGATACATGTAGCTCCATGTCACAGTGAAAGGAAGTCTAAGTCCACACTGTGAAAGTCTGTGGCAAGGAGGAGGCAGCAGGGAAAGGGTCCAGCAGTGGGGAGCTGCCAGAACCTTTGCCTACTGCCTTTTCCCAGTACCAGAGCTTATCACTGCAGTAGGGAAAGACTCCAGCAGTGGGGAGGTAGCGGCACACTACACTGATAAAAATAGCAGTGTAGATACAGAACGTGCTGCTTGGGCGTGTAGACAGCCATGTAAGGTATATACCATAGGGTTCTGGTGTGTCTCTATTGTACTCACCTAAGCAGTGTCTCACTGTCTACACTGCTATTTATACCAGTGCTAGCTGGGTGTGCTTTGTCTGTACTCTACATACCTTAAGAAGATAAACAGAATAACTGAGAACAGACTGACTTTTTGATGATGATTCCCTGGTCCTAAGCCCCCTCTCAGAACCACGTTGTTCAGCTCATTTAAACCCTGATGCAGCAAAGCATTCGAGCATGTGCTTAACTTTAAGTACATGTTTACATCCAACCCCATTCAGCAAAGCACATTTCAATGGGGCTTAATTGTGTGTTTGAAGTTAAGCACATGCTTAATGGCTTTTCTGAATAAGAATGGACGTAGGTACATGTTTTAGTGCTTTGCTAAAACAGGGCCTTACGCTGAAGACAGCAGCCATGGCTACCATGAATTGGTTCTGTTTTTTGGCAGCGTGGGGGGGAGGGATAGCTCAGTGGTTTGAGCATTGGCCTACTAAACCCAGGGTTGTGAGTTCAGTCCTTGAGGGGGCCACCTAGGGATCTGGGGCAAAATCAGTGCTAGTGAAGGCAGGGGGCTGGACTCAATGACCTTTCTGGGTCCCTTCCAGCTCTATGAGATAGATATATCTCTATATATTAATGTAATTTCTCTTCTTTTCTAGACAAAAAAGGCATACGACTCAAATTGCAATTAATAAACAGTGTGTCAGTGAACATATTATTCTGACTGTTTATTAGTAATTCAGTAGCGCCCAGAGGACCAAGTCAGGATTAGTGCTTTCTAGGTACTGTAAAAACACATATCAAGTGAAAAATAAAGTTCTTGACCTCAAAATTTTACAACCTAAATTAAAACAAGACACAACAGATTTGTTAAAATCACAGTCTGTGCATGGGCAATATGTAAAGTGAAAAAAGCTAAATTTTATAAATAAACTAGTTTCTATGAATAGTTTGATGATCTGCGTCAGTGAGAGTTACACAGGCACTTCCAGGGACAGAATTTAACCTGCAATTATTTAAATGTAAAATAAGTCAGAGAGAATCTGAGGGTATGTCTATAATACCCGCCGGATCAGCGGGCAGCGATTGATCCAGCGGGGGTCGATTTATTGCGTCTAGTCTAGATTTGATAAATCCACCCTCGAGCACTCTCCCGTCGACTCCTGTACTCCACCAGGCCAAGACGCGCAGGCAGAGTCGACGGGGGAGTGTCAGCAGTCGACTCACCGCAGTGAAGACACCGCGGTGAGTAGATCTAAGTACGTCGACTTCAGCTATGTTATTCATGTAGCTGAAGTTGCATAACTTAGATCGATATCCCCCCTCCTCCCCCCCATGTAGACCAGGGCTGAGACAGCTCCCAGTACCAGGTAAAGTAAGAGCCACTCTATTTTTGACTCCTAAACACTAAGTTCTATAAAATAAGTTATGCTGAGGAGATCAAGTTAGAAAACTTCAGAATCAAGTCTTGCATATCTCACAGGTAGTAGTGTTCCTTACTGGGTGAAAATAATCTAGATAATCCTTTAAAAATTTCTTTATCTCTGCACATTTATAAGACATATCAATGGTACACACACAAACACACCAAAAAAACAACCCTACATCATAAAATATTACTATAATCTAATACTGGCTTGCTGTCCTGTTTATCCTTATGAAACAAATAATTTAGCAGAGAATGTACAGTATAGAGGTCCTCAGTGGATTACAATGTACTAAATAAGCATGTTTTTCTTTTTCTTTAATTTATAATCCCTGGAAAAGGACGTTTAAAAAAAAACTATTGTTTAAGTTTACAAAGCTCACAGGGACAGTTAGTTCTGAGCTGACAGTATCCCTGGCTAAAAAGTTAGACATATTTTATCACTAAAAAAAATCTTTTCTTTTATGGATGTACTATGGTCTCAGAGGCTCTTGATCAGTGATTATTTGTTTTAATCACAAAGGAGTACAAACTGTACTATCTTCCCCAAACTGACAACCCCAGGATGTCTTTATGCCTCCAGAATTTACTGTAAAAGGGCAAGAAGCAAAATTTTCCCAATGAAAAACTAAATTAATCAACTTTGTGATAGTCTCACTCTTCATCCAGGCTAAGTCCCTTGTCCCTTCCTAAAACTCAGTCTCCTGACAGTGCAACTGGATTTCGTCACTGTGTAGTAGTAGTAAAACTACAGGCCCAGCAAAGAGAGGGCTGCTCCATGCCCAACTCCCTGCCTGGTGTCAAAGAGTGGAGAGAAAAGCAGAAACTAGCCAAGAAATCAAAAAAAGAAAGTCAGAAAGAAGGAAGACATGGATCAGAAGGAGAGAAAAGTAGAAGTGGATGTTGTCGGGATTTTAATAACATTACTGTTGGTTAGAGCTGGATTAATACTGCAAAACATTTTCTGTGACCATCAATTTGAGTTATTAAGTGGATTCATTTCTGCTGCATTGGTTCCCCTGTTGTATTCACACTGGGTAAACATTAGTGGAATCAAGTTTTACTTTCGCAAACATTTAATGGGCAAACACTGCCTCGTTCGCAGAGCACACACTTATCGCAACTGATCAGTGACCATAGGGTACAATAAGCAGCAAACAGTATGCAATACCAGGCCTGTTTCATACATTGTGTCGCAATCATACAATTGTAGGTAGCAGTATACAGCACTCCCTCACTCACCATGCACCTTAATGCTTACTGCTTTTACAGCATTTTACTGGTTAGTGCTAACTCAACCTTACTTTCTACTGCTTACTGTTTTCTGATTAAACCATATCTTACAGTCTGTAGAAATTCACTATATTTTCCCCCTTTACACTTAATTTTAGCCTCACATGCAGGCTCAATGAAGCCCCCTTTTGTTTAAAATGTTAGGAAATAGTATCTTAACAGCACTATCCAATATTTTAAAGAAACTACTATACATTACCTATCTATAAAAAGAGGAATAAGGACAACCCATGGAATTATAGACCAGTCAGCTTAGATAATGGAGCAAATAATCAAACAATCAAGGTAAGCACCTATTAATAAGGTGATAAGTAATAGTCAACATGAATTTGTCAAGAACAAATCATGTCAAACCAACCTAATATTCTTCTTTGACCGGGTAGCAAGCCGGGATAGCGGGGAAACAGTACATGTGATATAATTCAACTTTAGTAAGGCTTTTGATACTGTCTTACCTGACCTTCTCATAAACAAACTAGAGAAATACAATCTAGATGAACCTACTATACAGTGGGTGCACAACTGGTTGGAAAATCATACTCAGAGTGTAGTTATTAATGGTTCACAATCAAGCTGGAAGGGCATATTGAGTGGGGTCCTGCAGAGATCTGTTCTGGGTCTGGTTTTATTCAGTATCTTCATAAATGATTTGGATAAATGGCATACCAAATACACTTGTAAAATTTGTGGATGATACCAAGCTGGGAGGGTTGCAAACGCACTGGAGGACAGGATTAGAATTCAAAATGGTCTTGACAAACCGGAGAAATGGTCTGAAATAAGTAGGATGAAATTCAATAAGAACAAATTGTTCTCCTTAACCACTGAGGACAGGACTAGAAGCAATGGGCTTAAATTGCAGCAAAGGAGATTTAGGTTAGACATTAGGAAAACTTCCTAACTTTAAGGGTAGTTAAGCACAGGGACAAATTACCTAGGGTGGCAGTGGAATCTCTGGGCTTGCACACACTAGCGCTTACTTTTCTATAGCTTAAGTTGCTCAGGGAAAAGCCACCCCCGAGCGACATAAGTTACATCTAGCTAAGTGCCGGTGTGGACAGTGCTATGTGAGCAGGAGAAGCTATTGCCGCTCAGGGAGGTGGAGTAATTATGCTGACCGGAGAGCTCCCTCCCGTTGGCACAAAGCATCTGCTCTAGCAGCGCTAGAGTGGCACAGCTACATCGGTAGCCATTCTAGTGTAGCCACTGTAGCCATTCTAGTGTAGACTAGCCCAAAGTCGTTGGAGGTTTTTAAGAGCAGGTTAGACAAACACCTGTCAGAGCTGGTCTAGATAATACTTAGTACTGCCTCAGTGCAAGGGACTGGACTAGATGACCTATCAAGGTCCCTTCCAGTCCTAATTTTCTATGATTTTTATGAACAAACTATGATCTTTAATCACTCCTAATTCTACCAATTCAAAGTCAGTTTTCACCCCAATGACGACAGGTACATTGCCAAATTTAAGCTTCCTACCCTCAACCTCTTTAGTGCTAAAATAGTTCCAAAAACATTTTTACAACATTTTTATAATAAGAAAATATATGGTTTTTCTCAATGGTTAAAATAAAATAGCTCTTAGGCACAGACAAAGCCTGGACGTTTTCAGGTGAATGATTCAGAGAGTTATGAGCAACGAAGAAAGGATCTTAGAATGGAAACACATAGGCAGCCTTAACTACAGCTATCACCAGTATTCCAGCTATAATAATGCAGCCTATCATAGGAGTGCTACTGAGGCTTTTGCATTTTTTCCCCAACAATAAAACTCTCCCATTTGTGTTGTGTGCAGGTAAGCCAACAGGGTATGGATCCAGCAGTAGACGTTTACACCACAAGGGAATAGTGGATGAATGCTGCTTCCAGAGCTGTGACCTGAGGAGGCTGGAAATGTACTGCGCTCCTATCAAGCCACCCAAATCTGCACGCTCTGTACGTGCTCAGCGCCACACTGATATGCCAAAAGCACAAAGGGTAGGAGATTTTACTCAAGCCTGGTCATGTAGCAAGTAATATGTGTTTTAACTAATAAGGAAAAGCATCATGATTGTGACTCTTATTTAAAATATCCCCTAGATTTCAAATATAGGTTTCAAAGATTTAGTGGCACTTTTAGAAAGTAATGTCTGTCAAGGGAATGCCTGGTTCCTTGAATATGGAATATTTCACCTCTAAGTTATCTACAGAGTAAAACAGAAAGGAGCATAAACTCTGGCAAGTCAAGTGTAAAATTATAATTAGCCAGGAGAAGAAAAAATTTGAAGAGTAACTAGCAAAAGACTCAAAAACTAACACCAAAAAGTACATCAGAAGCAGGAAGCCTGCCAAACAATCAGTGGGACCACTGGATGATTGAGATGCTCAAGGAGAACTCAAGGAAGATAAGGCCATTGCGGAGAAGTTAAATGAATTCTTTGTATCGGTCTTCACTGAAGAGAATGTGAGGGAGATTCCCACACCTGAGCCATTCTTTTTAGGTGACAAATCTGAAGAAAAATCTGAGATTGAGGTGTCAATTGGGGAAGTTTGAGAACAAGTTGATAAATTAAGCAGTAATAAGTCACCAGGACCAGATGGTATCCACCCAATAGTTCTGAAGGAACTCAAATATGAAATTGGAGAACTACTAATTGTGGTATAAAGAACAGGAGTACTTGTGGCACCTTAGAGACTAACAAATTTATTTGAGCATAAGCATCCGATGAAGTGGCCCATGAAAGCTTATGCTCAAATAAATTTGTTAGTCTCTAAGGTGCCACAAGTACTCCTGTTCTTTTTATGGATACAGACTAACATGGCTGCTACTCTGAAACCTGTAATTATGGTATGTAACCTATCAATTAAATCAGATTCTGTACCAGATGACTGGAGGATAGCTGATGTGACACAAATTCTTTAAAAAGACTCCAGAGACAATCCTGGCAATTACAGGCCAATAAGCCTAACTTCATGGCCAGGCAAATTGGTTGAAACTATAGTAAAGAACAGAATTATCAGACACATAGATGAACACAGGTTTCTGGGGAAGATTCAACAGAGCTTTTGTAAAGGGAAATCATGACTCACCAATCTATTAGAATTCTTTGAGGGGGTCAGCAAATATGGACAAGGGTGATTCAGTGGCTATAGTGTACTTGGACTTTCAGAAAGCCTTTGACAAGGTCCCTCGCCAAAGGCTCTTAAGCAAAGTAAGCAGTCATGGGATAAGAGGGAAGGACCTCTCATGGATTAGTAACTGGTTAAAAGACAGGAAACAAAGAATAGGAATAAATAGTCAGTTTTCCAAATGGAGAGAGGTAAATGGTGGTGTCCCCCCAGAGGCTGTACTGGGACCAGTGATGTTCAACATATTCATAAAAGATCTGGAAAAAGGGATAAACAATGAGGTGGCAAAATTTGCAGATGATACAAACTTACTCAAGATAGTTAAGTCTACAGCAGACTGTGAAGAGTTACAAGGGGATCTCACAAAACTGGGTAACAAAATGGCAAATGAAATTCAATGTTGATAAATTCAAAGAAACGCACAATTGAAAACATAATCCCAACTATACATAGAAAGTGATAGGATCTAAATTAGCAGTTATCGGTCAAGAAAGAGATCTTGGAGTCATTGTGGATAGCTCTCTGAAAACATCTCCTCAAAGTGCAGCAGCTGTCAAAAAAGATAACAGAATGTTAGAAACCTTTAGGAAAGGAATAGATAATAAAACAGAAAATATCATAATGATACTATATAAATCCATGGTACGCTCAGAGCTTGAATACTTTGTGCAGTTCTGGTTGCCCCATCTCAAAAAAGATATATTAGAATTGAGAAGGGCAACAAAAATGATTAAGGGTATGGAACAGCTTCTATATGAGGAGAGATTAAAAAGACTGGGATTTTTCAGCTTGGAAAAGAGACCACTAAGGGGGGATATGCTAGAGAAATATAAAATTATGAATGGTGTGGAAAAAGTGAATAAGGAAGTGTTATTTACTCCTTCACATAACACGAGAACCATCATGTTTAAAGCAAACAAAAGGAAGTACTTCTCTACACAACGCACAGTCATCCTGTGGAACATGTTGTCAAGAGATGTTGTGAAAGTCAAAACTATAACAGGGTTCAAAAAAGAATTAGATAAATTCATGGAGGATAGGTCCATCAATGGTTATTAGCCAAGATGGTCAGGGAAGCAATTCCATGCTCTGGGTGTCCCTATCCTCTGATTGCCAGAAGCTGGGAGTGGACAACCGGGGATGGATCACTCCATGATGGCCTGTTCTATTTATTCCCTCTGAAGCACCTGGCATTGGCCACTGTCGGAAGACAGGATACTGGGACAGGCCCCGGGGTCAGACCCAGTATGGCCATTCTTATGTTCTTACTTTCTTACGTTACCAATTCATCACTGTCCAAATGTAATCAGATGGCTACTGTGGATCTACTGAAAGTGAGTTTATAACCTCACTCCGGATCCCATTGGACAAGTATTCACATCATAAAACCATCACTACTGTTGGCAGTAAGTGCCATTTTCAATAGAGAAGCCAAACACTACATGATCATGAACTGATCTCCTCAGAACTCTCTCACTAGCTCAGAACAGAGGCACAATGAGGGGACATTAAGGAAGAAGCTTTCACTTCAACTGCCCAAGAGTGCTGTGTCTACTCTGTAAATTAATAGATGACTTTAGTCTCCAAAGCTGTAGTTCTGGCATTTTTCCCCAAAACCAAATTAATTTAATATTCACCACAGCTATTATATACAGACATAAATGATGTCCACTGATTCCTTGTTTTGGTCTTGCTCTCCATTATTATTTCACATATACATTACACTAGCACTCTGAGTCCCCATTATTATTATTTGTGTTGCAGTTGTGCCTAGAGGCTCCATCTAGGATTGGGGCCCTATTGGGCTAAGTGCTGTACATGTATGTAGTAAAAGATGTCCCTGCCCTGATGAGCTTACAATATAAATGACCCTAAGTAAGCTGCCCATGGCCACTGTCACATCTGGACACGTCTCCACCTTGGTCTCCTGTTTTGGCCTCTGAGCATCTCTCCTTTATGTGTAACTTGCCTTTTACATTGTGCAGCACATCTTCTGGGGTTAGGCCTGTCTGCCCAGGTCATTTGACTGAGTACAGTGTGCAGTAGCCTGGTGTCACAACTGTATCCTGTAGGACCTTCTCTGCAAAGTTACATGAAGGATTTTTTCTCCTTAAAGACAGAATCCAAATTGACAGCTGAATTCATAATAATACCAACAGTAGTGAGAAAAGGATTTTAATTAAATCAAATTAAATAAAAATGAATGGTCAGCTTATTGAGATTTATACTTTGCAAAAGTTAAAGCTGATAAAGCATTTTCAGTGAAAGTTACAGAAGAGCAAACTAGAATTTAGATACACCTCTACCCCGATATAACACAACCCAATATAACACGAATTCGGATATAATGCGGTGAAGCAGTGCTCCGGGAGGGCAGGGCTGCATACTCCGGTGGATCAAAGCAAGTTCAATATAACACGGTTTCACCTATAACGCAGTAAGATTTTTTGGCTCCCGAGGACAACATTATATCGAGGTAGAGGTGTAGTCCTAAAAATAAATTCAAAGGTCTGAATGTCTTTTCAGAAATGCAACATCCTGCTTTTTTGAGAGAAAGCAAGCCCTGTCCCACCTCTTCCCCAAGGCTTTTTCAACGCTTTGAAGAAATGGCTCTGTAATACTTGCTGAGAGACAACCACAGAGATGTACCTCCCACTATGAATGTATGAGGAGGAGTCTTCTCCAGGCAGAGATCAACCATAGAGCAACAACCTATGTGGTTTCTGTATGTCCCAGCACTTTAATGCTCATTGCCTTGGGAAAAAAAGAAGAGAAGGACTATGGCAACTCCTCTTTGTGCTTCACACCCTTATGACCTCAGGAGATGGAGAAAAAACAATCTCACCGTGGTTGAAGGGAGAGAAGATTCCCAGCAGCTCCCTACTGGTTCCCCATGACACACCTCCTCCTGAGGGCCACAAGAACAATCAGTCACCCTCTAGACAGCTCTCCTCTCCACACAAACAGAAGATAGGGCCGCCCTCATCACCTTGGAACACACTTCTCCTCACAAAGGGAAGAAGGATTAGCAGAAAGGTCCTCACATCCTCACCAGATGTCCCGATTTTATAGGGACGGTCCCAATTTTGGGGTCTTTTTCTTATATAGGCTCCTATTACCCCCCGTCCTAATTTTTCACACTTGCTGTCTGGTCACCCTACATCCTCCCAAAACCTAAAGTATGATCCTAAAGGAGGGAGAGCTTGGAGGAGGATACTGGAAGAAGAAAAAAGTGGGTGAAGGGGAGGGATTATTGAGAGAACCAGGAGGGGGAAGTGAGCACGATGGGAGGGAAAAGGAGAGGGAGAATGAAGTCTGGGGGAAGGAAAGCCAGAAGAGAGTGGGAGATAAGCAGGGGGAAATGGGGACAAGAGAAGAGGGAGGGAAGAAGAAAGAGAGAGCACACTCTGGGGAAGAAAGAGGAGAGGATGGATTGATTAAGGGACCTGAGAGGAAGAGAGAGAATACATGGAAAGACTGAAAGAGAACAGAAGAAGGAGGCGGAGAGAGAACCCAAGGAAACCAAGAGAAAGGGAATCACTTACCAGAACAACAGAAAAAGTTGGAGTTCGAAAAATGGGAGAGAAAAAAAAATCTGCGCAAGAAAGAGAAAATAAATAAGGAGAAATGGGAGGGGAAGAGAGTTGAAAAGAGGCAGTCGGAAAAACGATGAGAAAATGGAGGTGAACAAAGAACTATCTGAGAGAAAAATTAACTGAAATGTTTGCTAAGCATTAAGCATGGGGAAAATCAGACTGAGACAAAAGAGACAGAGAAAGAGATGGAAGGAATGAAACTCAGATCTACAACAGATGAAGGGATAAAGTAAAGGGAAAGGGGGGAAATGTAAAAAGAAAGCAAAACAAAGACAAATTGAACATTTTTAGAAGAATGCTTTATATAAAGTTTGATGAGACAAACTTTCCTCTGCCTGATGACAGCCACCAAAATTGGTGAGCTTCTTTCTCCCTTAATCCTCCATTCATCTATGTTAACTACTGCCATGAAATGAAAATAAGCATGAGAAATATTTTAACAGCGGATTCTCCTACAGCTCATAGGCTAGAGAGTTCAAAATGCAATTAACATACTGCAGACTTTGGAAAGAAGGATGAATTAACTAACTCAGGAACTTGTAGAAATAATATGCATCTAGATGTTATAACTGAAAAGCAAGTTTTAAATGTATTTAAATAAAAAGGACAGTTATACTATATAATGGCTTTTATAGGTGCTGGAGTTAGTGTTTGAAAAACACCATTTTTATGAACCACTTAAACTAATGTAATATGTGTTTTTATTGTTCCTTGCATGGAATAGCTTTTCCAAAACTGTGGTACCTAGGGAAAATTTAATTGGAGCATGAATTCAAGCTCTTACAAATGCAAAGCCAGAATGCCAAAATAAATAGAGATGTAGGATATTTCAAAGCTCATGCAGCTTCCGGGACTTCAGTCTCTAGGGCTGTCAATGCAGGACTTTTCATGAACATAAATTCACTTTGAAATAAAAAAATTAATAAATACAAGCTCACAGACCTTCAGATTTTATATAGCATACAGATGAGACAACAGAAAACATGGCAAGCAATTGATTTTTGTAATAGGTACATTTTCAAATTTAATAAATTTCACAGCTTTTGCAGTCAACTTTGGAAGTGTCCATTGGAGAAGGCAAGGTTAATAAACTAATGAGGTTCAGGTCTTTTCCTCTAAGGCATGCCATATATGAATATATTTAGCTGATTGTTAATCCAGGATCTGGCACTCTCATTTTACTGTATCAAATTAATTATGTTAAATGGGAAAAGATTTTTTGGGGTTGTGCACAATTTCTTTATCTGCTTCAGAATACCCATTGCATAGTTCCTCAACACAAGCCTGCTCCAAAGCCCATTGAAGCCAATGGGAGTCTTTCCAATGACTTCAGTGGGCTTTGAAGCAGGCCCTCTGGGTCAGATCCTGAAGTTCTTGCTTACGCCCTAATCTTGCAAGCATATTCTGTGTCTGTACAGAGCCCCGCTCACTTCAGTGGGCCTCTGTGTGGGCACAAAGATTCTCCTGTGCAGAATAGCTTGAAAGAATGGGACCTTAGGGCTGACAATTCTTATTCAAGCATATCTCCGGTTGATGTCAAAGAGGGACTTGCCTAAATAAAAACTGAATAAGGAATTTGAGGATTTGACCCCATATTTGCCCACCTACATAAAGACACGGTTGAAGATTTTTTGTGTAGCTGGTGCCAACAAACTGACCAACGTAGGAGTGTACTATAAAGCAACAAGTACTGAGGTTTGGTGAGTAACGAGACTCTGAAGTCCAATAAAATATCTGAACGTCATTGAAAATCAAAGCCAGCATAAGCACTTTTTGGAAGGAGACTACTTTTCTTTCTGAGGAAGGGATCAACTTCTCTATCCCTGCATGTCTGAGCAAAGTCTAGTAATTCTGGACTATGCCTAAATGTTTCTATCCTTCTGTAACAGAGCTCCACAGAATGAAATTAAGTTACTAGAAGTAGGTCATCATCATCATAACATGACTTTAAGCCAATACAAATATAACAGTGATTATTCTTGCCTGTGAAAGCAGGTGTTCTGGAGGTCTTTAGAACCCCTATAATAGCCTGCTGATAAGGTCATTGGAAAGTCTTTTAAATATTCTCTGTGTTGTTTCAGTGACTCTGATGTGATGAGCCAATTCACATATATAAGTAAGATTGGAATAGCATATTTATTTATGATTAAGCTATATTTCAGTCATGGCTTCCTATAATTTGATGAGTGTCTTGTGAGAAGTTTGAGTTTTTCTGTTACAGTAAAAACCATTAATAAGTCAATGAGATACATTTTACACTCAATTACACCCATTCAGCCCCACAGATTTCAGTGGGAATTTGACCCAGTATGTTCATCAGATAGAAGGTAACAGGCTAAGACTTTACATACAGGTTTTGCATAAAAAGATGTACCATGAGGAACAACAGAAATCAAATTCAGCAGACTACAATAGTACAACATAAGGCAATTTGAGTTTTATAGTAAAGAAATAGAATAAGTCTGAATTTGATTTCCCATTATGAGTGATTAATGCAGATTTTGAGCTTGGGGAATCTTCTGAAAATAAATATTTTCTTCTCAGAAACAGAAGTTTCACATCTGTGCTCCTTCTTCCCTGGAGGAAAAACTATGTGAGAGCCACATCTCATAGGCCTGCAGGTCCCAGAACTAAATCAATAATAATTTTCACTTCTACAGTGCTTTTCTCCCAGAGCTCTCAAAGCACTTCACAGCTATAGTGTCAACAAATTTAAGCCTCACAATACCTCAGTGATATAGGGAGTTCCTGTTATGGAGACACTTCTACAGTTAGAAGTGAGTTCTAAAATTGACTTAAAATAGAACATCATTTTTTGTTTTGCTCTAAAACTTGATGGCCAATGAGAGTGAAATTTCACAGGTGGTTTGTTTTTATTCCCTTTGCATTTTCCCTGTAGTTTTTATTTGGTTTCTTTTCATAAGTTTCAAACAGGAAGACTTTGAATTTGGGTTTTGGCTCAAAAAAAATTTATTTATTTTTTTGGTAGTCCTACTTTTCATCAATGATGGGTATCTCTTTAAAAAAAAATATTGTCACAACTACGGCACACTACAGACCACACACTGCAACTGTAACTCCGCCCTCCTCAGTATGCCAACCTCTCATCACCCCCTTTAACTGCTCTTCTGTGCACAACCCTTTACCAAATGACCCTCTCCCAGTGCAGCCAACTACTACGCCAAACATGCACAATTGCTATCATTGGTGTGAAATAATCTGATAAAGTAATATGTGGAGAAGGGCGAGCTGGTGGGGCTGCAGGCCAAACAACAAACTCCATATTGAGCAAGTGCAGTCTTACATGCCATCCTTCCAGCAGGATTTCTGGATATTGGTGGTTAGGGGAGGTTGCAAACTCCGACACACAGCTCCTATTGGTCCTCAATGTTGAAACCTTGGGAAGTAACCTGTTCGCAGGCAGCCATCTGAAAGGATGCCAAAGGAATCCCTATACTCACTAGCTAACCAGGGTGTTAGATTCAGAGTCTCAAGAGTATTTAGGCACCTAACTCCCATTCATTTCAGTGGGAGTTAGGCTCAGAAATACCTTTAAGGATCTGGACCTTAGTGCCCTACTTAACAAGAAAGATAAGGCTGTCCCTTGTCCAAAGATACTATTTTTTGGGGTCCCAGCATACAAGGGCAGCCAACTGCAGGTTATTGTTTTTCCTCTGGGCAGAAAGGACTATTTGTGGACAGGAAATGCTTTTTATTTTATCATGAAAATTGGTTTTCTCCAATACAAAACCACAATTGTTTCTAGCAACATATCAAAATTTTTTACTTCCAAGATCAACTGGCAAAATTCACAAGCTTTGCAGAAGGTGAGAACACTGTTGCACTTCTAATTTAAAAATGCCCTAATTCCAGCATGGAATTTTCAGTCCAGCCAGCACCAAGAGTTTAAATAGTCATAGCTGAAAAAGCCAATAGCTTGTTCTAGAGTCACAGCCTGAGATAACCATTGTGGCTAGACTGAAGTATTTTGACTAGTCAGAAACTAGTCAAATCTGGGCTGAAAGTTAGGTAACCATTTATACTGTTTCATGCTGAAAAGTATTCTTCCATTGAAAGTGATCTGTGAAAGAAAATTATCAGACTTCTGTGACATTCCTCAGGATACAATCTAGACCATGGAACAGCTCTGTCCCTTTAATTGTCTGGCCTGGGGTGTCTTTTACACTGCTTTGCAGTCAGAACATCCACTACTGGCACGCTCACACAGCTTCCAGCATGCAAATTCACTCCCAGATAAATACATGAGCTCTCTGACCAGTCACTCATGAATTAAACTGCAGGGCAACACCTGCAAATTCTTAGTCCCAGCCTTGTTCCCCCCAGAAATGAGCATCTTGTACTATCCAGCACACCACCGAACAATGCAAGCCCATAGAAAGTTTGTCATTTCATCAAAAGAAAATGATATGTGCACCAGCCTTGTTATCCCAAATGGAGCTTTCCACACACTCTAATCCAAACACACTGGTTAAGATAAAACAATAAGAAAAAATCTCTCTCTCTCTGTGTAGTTAATAAAGTTAAGTGTTTACAAGCATTGATGCATAAAAGTCAGGATTGGTTACAAAAGAAAATCAAAGAGTAATACACAAGCTAATACCTAACTTAACAAACTAAGTGTCCTTAAAAGCAAAGGTTTTGTCTCATCATACGCTGCTGTAAATTTCACAGGCTAGGTCTCCTTCCAGCCTGGGACCACTGGCACCTTAGCTCAGTTCTTTGAGGATAGATGATGTCATGAACAGAGAGATAAGAGGAGGAAAGGTGTAGTCAGATGTTTTCCTCCCACTTTATAACTTAATTGCTAGTGCTAGAAACATCCTTGCTGAGTCATGGTGACACACAGTCCATTGCAGATGTGAGGTTTGAATCATCCATGAAATGTAAATTTCTTGTTTACATCTCTCCTCCTGCCCCACTGGAGGATGGTCATTTAAATAGGTGATGGGCCCCTAACACCTGTCTGGGGTGCTAGTGTGTCTCTGTCTCTGAAAAACTGGTTTGAGCCTGCCTTTCTAACTCTGGAACATGTTACAGCAACATTATGCTGTAGAAATTTATAACGTTACATACAATATTGCTACATATATTTTACCAGGACAATAATGTTCAGCAGATTATAATTTTTAAATTATATCTCAATAAGGCATACATTATACAAAATTTATCATAGTCTTGTAAAAGTGGTGACCATAAGAGTATAGACCATCACAACTTCCCATAAAATAAATAATAACTTACCTTTACCATTTACAAGCTGTCCCCATTCTCCTGTAGGGTGCTCCAATCATTCTGATCTCAGCACAGAGGAAGCTGGCCTGAGCCTGAAAGAGAAATGCAATAAAAAATGTGAAATGGTTTTAGGTGATGTAGTTGCCCTTTTTTAATGTGACTTGTGAAGATATTGGTGAAGTTACTGGAATTTAATACTTTGCCTTTTGTAGGTCACTCTAGTATTATTACAAAACAAGAGCCTGGTCATGACCCACAGGTCTCCAACCTGGGCCCACAAGGTTCATGGGAGCATCCACACTCCATCCCTCCACCTAGCAGCCTGCTGGCAATAGCTTACCTGAGACCAACGAAGCCAGCTCCAGTGTAAGGCTCCATCCATGAGGTCCAACTGACAGAGTCCCAGAGCACCTGATTGGCTTGCTGGCCCTATTTAAGCCAGTAGCAGGAACAGGAAGCTGTATGAACAACTGGCCTCCATCCTGCTCTGGACTGTGTGCCTTGTGCTTCCTGCTACCTACTGCCTGCTTTTTCTTCCCTTGGTCTCCTGGCATTCCAACCTGGCTTGATTCCGGACATCTGACTTGCGGTTCCTGACCTCCAGGCCCCAATATCCTGACTTGGCCTGACTGGTTCCCAACTCATGGTTCTGATCTTCCAGTGTCCCAACCCAGTTGACTCTTGGCTTCTGTCCTGTGTCTGCAGACTCTGGCTCTGACTACTAGGTCTGGCTGCCATGACCCAGCCATGACAATCCCAATCCTGCAAACATTTCACTTTAAACATAGAATTCAATGGGACTATTTCAATGTGTAAAATTAAGCATGTGTGTAAGTGTGTGCAGGGTCACGGCGAACCAAAAAATCCTCACCAACTCCAGCTTTTCATTGAACAAGCTAATCCAGTGGTGGGCAACCTGCCATGGCCTGTCAGGGTAATTCACTGGCGGGCTGCGGGAGAGTTTGTTTACATTGACCATCCACAGGCACGGCCGCCCGCAGCAACCAGTGGCCGTGGTTCGCTGTTCCCGGCCAATGGGAGCTGCGGAAAGCAGCATGGGCTAATCCGTAAAATCAGTGCTGTAAAATGTCCCATGTCAAAAGCCATTTTCCAACCTCTCTCAAGCAAGTTAGGTGTTAGCATATGTCAAAAAAAACTAATGAGTTTACTTTCAGTAACACTCAAACCCACATTTTTTTTCTATGGCTTTTATGTGGTGGTGATCAACTAAATATTTATTCTAAATAAAGCATATATAATACTGCAAACATAAAATCACACATTTACAGCTATCTTAACTTGAAATAATCAATGCAGAATAATAATAGCCACCAGTAATTTTCCTCTATTCTACCTTATTTGGTTGCATGTAAATTAGCAAGAATAATTATCAGTACTACGTATATTTTTACCAGTACCAGACAGCAGTAATTTTTCCCCTTGCTATAACAGATTAGGTTCCACAGACAACTGCATTGATTCCTTAGATGACAGTTAAATTGTTAAACAGTGTATGTTTTATTGCCAAGTTTTCCAAGCTACACGTGAAAAATTCCAACGTTGGGAGTGAATTACAAAAATGCCAGTGGAGCTCCACCAGATTTACACCAATGTAACTGTGAGCAGAATTTGATCCAACTGGCTGCAACTGCAATGTAAAATACACATAGGGCAATTTGATGACATGCTATTGCTCAATAAATTATTTCAAGATATAAATCGTGAGCTCCCAAGCATCTTTGGGCAAAGCATACTGCAATTGCATAAGAAAAGTTATATGCTCAAATATACATTGGAATTCACTAAATTACACAGAATCTATTTTTTAAACAGTTGTATTTAAAGCAGATGTAATTATAGTAAAAATCATATGGACTTAATGGTGTCCTCTTCTGATAGGTCAGGGATTTGATGGGTGTTTCAGTATCAGCCCATTTCTAGTCTATGCAGCTTTTAAACTAACATTTTTAATCCATTTTTTAAAAATCAGTTTTACTCTATGTTTTTAAGACACTAGTGAATTTTTAGTCTTTGAATACACATCATATTTTTGCAGCACATACAATCTATTTAATATTTCAAATCTAAAGTTTTATTATGTTGTATTCTGGGAAGACTGAGCAAATATTTTCAAAACATACTTTATATGTTTAGGATTTGCAGTGATTACATGGGTAAAATCCTGGCCCCATTGCAGTAAATAAGAATTCTGCCATTGCATCTGTGGGGCCATGATTTCACCAAATATATACAAATTCATTAAGGATGAATTTCACGCCCTGTGCAGAGGGTCAGCACACAACTTATATCCTACTTAACTCCTCAAAATAAAACTTAAAGTTGATGAACAGCCCTTGTGCTGGCATTCTAGCTCCAGAAGTGAATTTCAACCGAAGTCTTCGAACATCCACTGAGTTTAAGGGCAGTCCCACATATGGTCACAGTGTATTGTTAATATGAGGCAGACCTCTGATTCAATCTGTATTGTCCAATGGAGTTTTAGGTACTGATATCCCTAAACACTGCGTATGTATTGTGACATAGCTGTCTAATTTTAATTGTACCTACATTTATTTGGCTTTCATTATTTTGCTCAACTATGCTTATCCAAAGTCGCTAAAAGTGCTTGTTCCTTTGTATGTTATTGGAATACTCTGCTGGAAGGTATTACCTAGATTTCTTAGTAATACAATAGGACAGCTAACTGAAGTCTGTTAAAAAAAATTGTTTATTTATCTAGCCAGAATCATTAAACAATAGACGTTGTCATCTAAAATTGAAAGTCCTTGTGTGATGAAAAGTCTTTATACTTAAAGCCCAGCTAAGGTGAATGTAGTTATCCATGTAAAGAAGCAAACAAATTACTACAGAGGACATAACCTAACCATATGCTAATATGCCTAATACCAAGAAAAGAAAACACCACTATATTTTTACAATTAGCAAAGAGATGTTTTAAATCCAATGTACACTGTACTTTGTAACACCTTTATACCAAAGTCTGAATTACACCAATTACAAAACTGATTTTCAGGTAGAAATCTGATTTTCATGTATAAAATATCTAAGATTGTAGTATAAAACTGTGGGAGCAGCTCTCCATTATTTAGGCCATGAGGTAACATTGTTGCTTTCCTCAGCTTTCCTATGGAATTTAATTTTATAAATCTAGATATGGTGGGCTGTACATCCTGTGTTAAGAGCGTACATTTTTATTTTTCTGATTTTTTTCTCTTCTGCCAATAAAAACTTAGTCAATTTATCCCTAAATTGAGTTTTGGGTTTTGACAGTTATTTGGAAAAAGTACAGGCCAGCACTCTCAAAGGAAATTAATTTCAGTCCAGGCAAAGAGGTAGAGAGATTACCACAACAGTCTGTATGTAAATCAAGGATGTAGGGAAGGCTATGGCTTTTCCTACATAGCAGTGCTGTGGTTACCACAGTGGGCACTAAAAGGCCTGTCGATTTAAGCTCAAAAGGCACCATCACTCTTGTACATGTAAGGGTTAGGCAGGCCATTGGTCTGGTTTTTAATATGGACAGTCCTGTTTTTAAATGGTTTGTCCCCTGTCCAGTACTGATACAAAACCGGATGCAGTTTTGTCTGGAATCACAGATTGGGGGAGGGAGGAAACGCTATTTTGAAGAGCGCACTGTTCTGCTCCAGCCAGCATGCGAGGTCACACTGGTGGGAGTGGAGTACTCTCCATAAGGGTGTTCTCTGTGTGGCATGACCTTGCACGCGCCATGCATTCAAGGCCACACTGGCAGGGGGAGGGCCCACACTGTTCCTGGAATGTCCAGTATTCTGGGAATGCATGATTGGCCACTCTTGTAAGGGTGTCACAATCAACCTTAAGGACAAGAAAAGAAAGTCCTGTTTTAGACCCCACATACTGTACTGTGCAAATTCTGGAATTAATGGGCCAACCTTATCTCTCTAAAAGACATCAGGGCTAGAGGGGAGGACAAGGACTCACTACCAGACCATCCCCTCACCCTCTAGCAAAAGGGCCAGAGAAGTGGACAACTCGTGGTCTAATTTCCCCTTTCTTTTATTTTAGGGCCTTGTTCTTGCTTAGCCCCCATGTAGTAACATCCAGGTACAAGTAGCATAGCTGATCTTTAAAAAATTCAGATATTTGGTCATCTCAGAAAGAGTGTATCTATACTTTTGGCCCCAAATAGACTTTTCGACCCCAAAAAATGTGGGAGTTAATATTTTTACATTAAGAAAACATCATTAGCAGAGGAAAAGTGGAGACTGATTTAGTTCTCTTATTTCTGAAAGATTGGCAGCATCTCTGGTGATTGGCACATTAACAAGTCATATATATACATTCATAGGCCAAAATATGCACAATGACATGAATCCTACCTCCTCTTGCATTCATGCCACACCACTGAAGTCAATGGGAAGCAGTAGGTGTAACAGAGAGCAGAATTTGGGCTGTTTTCTTTAAGACTTTTCAGTCTAGTTATTTTGTCACTGACCACATTGCCCACAAAGCTAAAAAGCTTTTTCAAAATAGACTCTAGAGGGTTCGTAACTAAGATATAGTGGCTGTAAACTACAAACATTGGACTTTTTATTATTATTACCAGTAAAGCAGAGAGGTCTTTTTATGCCAATGTTAGGTTTGAATGTCCATCCTGAAAGCTTAAGAAAACCACTGCATGCTTCCTAATCCTCTTTGCCAGGTTCAGTTAAATGACCCTTCAGATCATGGAGATAGTCATTATCCGAGGATTGGCTGGTCTTTCTGTGCAAGAAGTCAGTGCTGAAGAAGACAAGGTCAAATTCTGTTCTCATGCCTCCGTAGCCTGATTGTCTTCAGTAGAGTTGTAGAGATGTAAGGGGAGGATTGGCTCCAATGTGCTGGTTCTGTGCAGGTATAGCAGGCATTTGGCATTTTGCCATTGAAAGCATGGCTACTTTGCTTTGTCAGTTAAAAATTGCCTGTAGTCCTTATCTCTGTCTGTTATGGCAACCAAGGAGATGTCTATCCCAGAACCCAGCATCTGAACAAGATCATAGCTAGTGCTTTATGTATTTAATAATTACTACCAGATTCTCAAATAGTTGAAAAAGAAAAAAGCCATTTTAAAAATATATATATTTCCGGATTTTAATGTCAGCATAAGTGATCAAGTGCCTCATTCAAAGCCTATTAAAATCATTGGAAAGGCTCCTGTTGATTTTCAAAGCACTTTGGATCAGGACTATAGTAGGGTCTTTATTTTTCTTCACTTTGTTCATTTTTGGATGATTTGGGGATAATTTGTTGTATTATTTGTTCAGTTTAAGAATTTCATTCTTATGTGTCAAAGAGTTCCAAGATCCATAAAAAAATGATAAAACATGGCACTCTGGGCTGGATGATCAGTCCCAGTTTATTTGATATACTGTTGTATTTAATGATTACAGATTTCTCATCAAGAATACGGTGAATTAGATTCCATCTGTTTTTTATCTATTCAGCAAGACATGGAAATGCAAGGGGGCTTTTTAGCTGAATTTGGGACAGAGCATCCTAGGCTTTTGGAGATCAATTAAAGTGGGGGCATACATTGCATAACTCTACATAATGTGATTGGGATAAGACATTCACTGTTGAGAAAACCCTGCATGATCGAACTAAAACCAACATGTGTGAACCAGCAGATGTGAGCTAGACCAAGCTCCCCGCATACTTTTATTCTATTGCTGTCATTGTCTGCATGAAGAGGTCACATGTGAGACCTTGGGAGATGATCCAAACACTAACCAGACATTCCAGTTAGTCTTGAATGGTCTCAGCTGTTCATGTTAGTAGGAAATGTGCTACTTGGGGCAGAGCCATTTTTTTAGAGTGCACTACTGCTGCTGCCACCGCCAATGCCTCCTCTGTCTAGCAGCAACGATGAAGATACTGAGTCCGTGACCAGAACAGCAGAGAAGCAACTCCACCTTTTCTCAGATTCAAACCTAATTCTGGGTGCTATGACAGGATAATAAGCAATGTCTCATTTGGCCATATATCATTACGGAAACATGATTTTACCCTGGCCCATCAGAATCTATATTTTGCTTTGATGACTAAGCTATCATAAATTCAAAGTACAACAATAGTGGAGAAGATATATCTGCTCATTAGGGAACTGCATGGTTCATTATTAGCCTAATAGTTTTTGGAAGCCATTTCCTCTACAATGTAATATGGCTGTAGATCAAGAACAGTCCTTTGTGCTACTTTCCAGTTTACAGATAATATGCTTGGATAATTTTTGGAATACTTGACTTAAGGAAAAAAATATTGTGTAAAATAATTTGTCCTTTCCCCATCTCTTAGTAAATTCTTCTTAGAGGCGGTACACATCTTGGAGCAACAATGATCACGCTGGTATTTTAAGCCATTGTCATAGCAGAAATTGTAAGGCTGAAGATGCAAATAATTTATCCTTTCCCAGTTTGTTGTAGTCATCGAGGTGGATTAGAGTAGGATCCTTGGTATCTTTAAGATATGGGACCAGCAGCATAAAGTGGCCTGGGGCAGCAATGAATCAGTGAAAACTAAAGGGTTCATCTGGGGTGAGTGTATGTGAGATGAAGTCATTTGGGAAAAATTAGAGACAGATAGGGAAAGTTATTTTACCAAGCCTGGGAGAGGCAAATCAAGTATAGCACATTGGGCCAGCTTACCTTTATTATATTCACTGTTTTGCATTATATTCTGCTTTTATTATATTCAGCAGTAATGCAAGGAACCTACAGGCCTGTATCCTGACAAACATTAGCTTCTGCAAGTTAGCATAAGGCCTGAGGCCTTTGAACTTTGAACAGATATACGGCCCAACGGAAAACCTCAAGTATTGGGGAGCTGAAAATAGAATGTTTAAGGAGAATTTCAGACTACAGAAACATGAGTCCAATCAAAAGAATGTCATAGCAATGAATTGACATACATAACAGGTACATGAGCTACATCAGCAGATACCTAACCACAAGAGGGCCATGGTGACGAATTCATGTATATGATAATAAGTTGAGATCATTGATATATCACCTTATAGGAGAAGAAAACTCCATCATTAGTAAACTGAGGATATACAAATAAGAAAAAGGGAGGAAATCCCTCCTGAATATGCATCAGAGTGGCATCAGCACAACATATTATAAAAGTGGTATCCCAGCCTACAGACAGTAGGAGAAAGAGATGTAATCTTTGGGAGTTGCCAGAATAATGGTCACTGGTGATGAGGAGGAAGGTGATGGTGATGAGAAAGATGATGGCTAGCATTTCAGGTTGTTTTACTAGGGATGGTGTGAGTATATGGATGTGCAGATGCACATTCTGTAGTATTGCTATCTACCTTACTGAGTTGGGATGTTTGTTACTGTGCTAAATGGATTAATAAACTATTTGTAAATATAGAAGAATTCCTATAGCGTGAGCATTGCAGCTGTGTACATTGGGTTTCCCAACTACATAATAATGTGAATAATACTGGGCCTGATCTTGGGACAAGAACCTATCAACCCTCAGTGTTAACTGGTCATTCTTAAAAAGAACAGGGGTAATTGTGACACCTTAGAGACTAACAAATTTATTAGAGCATAAGCTTTCGTGGACTACAGCCCACTTCTTCGAAGAAGAATCTATGATTCATAGATATGCTCTAATAAATTTGTTAGTCTCTAAGGTGTCACAAGTACTCCTGTTCTTTTTGCGGATACAGACTAACACGGCTGCTACTCTGAAACCTGGTCATTCTTAAGTAATCAATATAATCAATCCATAATCTATAGATCGGGCTACACAAGGAAGCTGCAAATGTGACCTGAAGTTATAGTGGATCCAGATCATATTTAAATTTATCCACCCAAGGTATATGAGGCAACTATTTATTAGTGATATTAAGAAGTAATATCTGATAAAGGGGAATCGGTATTTCATTGAGCTAATCATTGGAGTATCCCTTGATTGCTAACTTTTATCTGGTAAGACTGTTGAAAGGTACAGGAGTATTGGAGCAGGATTACAAATCAAATCAGATAAATAATTGGATGTACTTTTCTTTCTGCTGATGCCAGGAGCACTGGGAGTTCTGGGTGCAAGGGGACTGCAGGACCCAGTGCTGTATGTTTTGGTGTTAGAACTCTAATAATACCAGCACTTAGGATATCTGCGTCTTCATATCTGTATTGGTGGACAGAAAACATGTTTGGAAATCATCAACCTTTGAGTATGCACTACTGCCCAGGCTCTAGGGATTTACATCTTCCAATTGTTTTAGAAACATTCATTAATCGCCACAAACCTCTATAAGGTAGATATTGCATGATTGACTTGCCCAAGGCCGCAGACAGTATCGCTGTCAGAACCAGTGATATGAATGAAGGAGTTCATGATTCCTAATCCTAATTCCACCCACCCAAGTTATTCATATAACCATATCTCAGATTAAAAAACTAATTAAAATATATTTTTAAACTTTCAGGAAGTGCATTTGAAGAATACAAGTAGAGGGAACACAGGAAACAGGAACTACAGAATGTAAGAAAATGCCATCCACAAGAATGAAGAATGAATGTGCCATCTGCAGGACACTTCACTGTAAATAAATTATTTGTTAAACATTGGAAGACTTAAAAACTATAGTTTATAAGCTTGATGAAATCTCAACCAATGGGCATTCTCCCAATAAACAATGCAAGTAAACATTCCAACATCAAGTCTTTAGAGAGCAGAATGTTATAAACCAACCCAGTGCTAAAAATGTTCTGAGGTTGGTACAATGCTGCTTGATTATTAACCTGTTATAAATGTCCTGCACAAAAACTCTTAAAATCCTGTGCCCCTCAAAAGCCTGCAAATTTATGGGCCTTTGATGGATCCAATTGCACTAAATTAACCTATGAACCCTGGCCGCTGGAGTCATTCATCAGCCTTGGCTTAGAGTTGGGGTTTTGTTTTGTTTGGTCTTTTTTTTTTTTTTTTTTTTTTTGCACTTCTATACAAGAACAGGCTGTTTGTTTTACAGTGTCTGATAACTTTGTTTGTCTACCCCTTTCATATTTGCACAGTCTGATATTCCCAGTAGCAGCAGCAGTAAAGTAACACAACTTTTAGACATCCATTTATTCCATCTGTGGTATTTTGACAGCATATGGGTTAAACACATTTAAGACAAAGCTTTATTTTTCCACATCTTGCTAAGATGCAAATAGTTGCAACTTGTGAGGCAAATGATTGTTAGAAGCAGTTAAAGCATATGTAGGCTATTAGACCACCAATGATTGTTTCAGGTAACAAATTGTTTTGCAACAGTATAAATAACTTTTTTTTTCTTCCATATAATGCAGTATGTAAAATTTAGCATATCAATAATACACATATATCAAACAGTATGTAAAATTCTCTTTTATAGTACAATGGTGCTATTTTATAATCTGTTATATGAAAGGGTCCGGCCAAAACCGTAAAAGGTAAAAAGCAAAATAGAAAACTAAGCCAAAGATGAAATAAAAGAAAGTAGGTTAAAAAAACACACAAGTATATTTTTTTTAAAAGACTCAGTGCTTTAGATTCTTATTTCAAAATTGTTTCTCACCTTCAAAAGAAAATAAAGATGTGAAGTTCCAGTAGTTTCCTTTTTGAGATTTGGATTCTAGTATTTATAGTAACACATGAATACAGTTACAGTAACTCTGAACACAGACATATACACATAGGTTCACTGAAGTAAATAAAAAAACGTCAACAGTCTTCAGTGCATAGGATCAGGCCCTAAATCCTTAAGAAACATTAGTATTCTGCTCTTATAACAGGGCGTTAATTATACTCTTTTATTTCTTCCCACATCTCTACGTGACTAAACCGAGTGTTAATTATACTGCAGCATCCCTCTGTAAATCAGAAAAGCTCTTTAGGCAGAGCAGTTCTTTAGACTGTAACTTTGTACCTTTTATACACTCAGATACGTTGGTGATGGAGGAATAAGATTATATGTTTCTAATCGGTGCCATTTCACAGAACCTTGATATGTGACGCTCTGATTCAAGGTTAAAACAGCTCTGTAATAAAGGGTGATATGGAACCAACACTGTTGCAGAGGGATCACCAGAATAACCTACTATGGGGAGGAGCACACACAACGCTACACCCCTTCAGGGTGTGCAACATAGTTCTACTCTGCATCTGGACAGCTCGGCACTCTCCATCCCATAGTAAATTTTAAAGTGTTAAATTTAAATGACTAAATTTCAGGAAATACCCTAACCTTCTAAAATTTGATACAAAATAAGACTTTCAATTACTACATAGAATTTCACTGAAGTTTAAAAGAAAAGAGAGAGTTAAACCTGACTGTTGACTAACAAGCAGTGCAAAAAGGGCTCAGTCTTTCACATACTGAAGTCAATATGGTTTTTGCTATTTACTTCAATGGCAGCAAGATTTGAGCCCACATTCAATCGTAATTAGCACTAACTAACCATTTTGAAAGGATAGCAGAAATAAATGCTCTGCACGGCTGTAAAATTGCACATATAGAGTGAAATTCACACCTGTGAGGAGGGTCTGAACAAGGCTTATTATTATTATTTGCATTATGGCATAAATAGGAACCACCATCAGAGAACACAGTTATATCGTACGGCACTAGCTCACAAATGTAATAAAAAAGACAGTCGCTGCCCAAAAGAACATGCAGCCTAGATGTGTCTGTAAGGCTTGTGGTCCATAGGCCTTGTATAGGCCTTAGGCAGGAGTGAATTTCATCCATAAGCAGTAGCCATTGTCAGATTGCCCCTTCTGTTGATGGTTGGTATGTACGAATGAATGCATGAAGCCTCTGCTATGCCAATACAATGGCTCAATGACCCTCAGTTTCAACAAGCAAGTGCATTACAACTCAAGTTCAGAAAAGAATATGTAGCAATTTGCTTTACCTTTTACCGATTTGGCCAACAATGCCGAAGTGGTGCTATTGTTTTGTTTAAGAAAGTACTTGACTAAAATATAAAAGAAAGCATATAAATATTTTTTTAAAGTATGAAAATGACAATTATATAGATAAGCTTATTGAAATAGAAATGTCTAGCCATAACTTTTCAATTTTTTAATCACAAAAAAGTCATGAAGAAATCTGCTAAATTATTGGGATTGGGCCAGGGTAAGGGCTTTCAAACACAATACAATTATCAACATTTTATTCCAAGTGGGTATTACAGATGAAGGAAAGCATTTAAAGTCATGAAACCATGAGTCTGATTCAAAGCTCACTGAAGTAAATGGAAGGTCCCATATCATTGAAATCAGTGGTGGATTCTGCTTATAGTCAGTGTGACATGATATAGTCCAGGTTCTAATTCAGGGGAATGATTAACACTCCCTATTTCTCCTGCCTAGCCCTCCATCCTCCACTATTAGCCCCAAGCAATACAATAAGGTTTTTGCTTGTACAGAAAGTAATACAAAGCAATGTCTCTGATCATGGTGGGAAATGAAGAAAAATCATTGCCAATGAAAAACAGGTTATCTTCTAATACTGAGCAATTCTGAGTTGTGAGAAAGAGTTGAAAAATATGGCTAATAGTCTGTGAATTTTTTTTTAACTTTATATGGTCACTATGGACAACTTAATGTGCAAAAAATGACAGTTCATTGTTTTATTATTTTTTGAATGAGAGTTAGTAAGTTAAACCCAAATAGAGATCCTCTGAACCTATAGGCTAGAATACTTATGTTCTGATGAAGTTATAATCCGTCTATTTAAAATTATTTTAAAGTTATTTTTAGTCTTAAAAGGAATTGTGATAATTTATTAGGGACTCAACCTATACAGCTGGTTACTCTTTTAGGAACACTTCTTCAATTCAAACAAATGTTCAAGATGCCGAAGTTTCACTCAAACAGACTTTTCTATTGTTATTTTTTCAAATGGCAAATCTAGCTAAAATGCCTTTGCATCACTGTTTTGTTTTTTTAAAGGATTTTTTTCACAAATTGACAAAATATCTAAATCTGCCTTGGCAAGACTCCTCATAAATTATCCATTTTACCTGTGGAAATACCATAAAGTAAAGCAAATGGATCAAAGTTCTGTCTTGAAAGAGAAAAAAATCATAAATGCAATTTTTTGTTCATTTTAATCCTACACTACACGTTTTGCTTGTCACAGCATTGTAATATTTTACAGGACGATCATTGTCCAACACAATATCTGATATATACACATCTTTTGTTTGATTTTTACATGAAGGAGGTTATAATATCTGAAACTTGATTACATATAGTACAGTATAGATACCAGTCTGACAGATACAAAAGCAAGGACCTCCCTGATGCTTACATTACATTAGGAAGTCTCATACTGGTTGCATAAAGGGTGTATATTGTGCTTTTTTAAAAAAATCTGCAATGAAATTTGACCTACAATATATTAAATTTTTCTTCTCTGCTTCTTACAAATTTTTCTCATGAATTTCTTCCAACTTCAGGACAAGATTTTAAAATATGAGTGGCTAAAGATAGATCTAACATCCATATTTAGGCCTCTAAATAGATGGCCAGCTTTGTAAAACTTACAGACCCTATTGAAAATTCAGGAAAACCTATTTTGGTGCCTAAGTATGGATTTAAGACCCTAACTTTAGGCACCCAGTTTAGAAAATATTGGCCTAAGTGTTTTCTTTCATTTCATCCTTCATTACATACCATTTGTACAAAAATTGTTAAAGTCTCCTTCTTGACATAGGAACAAAGGGTGTTATAAAATGGGGAGAGTTTGGATCTCAGTCATTTATTGTCATCTGAATTAAGCTTTATAAATGGACTTAATACTTCTCTAAGACTTCATACCTTCCAGTCACACAGACAAATATTCAAAAAGTGGAAAGGACTTTTTTTTTTTTTTTACCAATTTCTAATCTATGGCTCATACATTTCATGATAATCACATTTCATGATAATCACTAATGATACTTTCGCTGCTACCAACTCTTTCCCGGAAGCATACACAAAACATACTTGTAAAAATCTGCATCTATGTAAAACCTCTACATAGTATTTGATTGAAAGCTTTTTCTAACAAATACACAGCATCAATCCAGTTAGGAAAGAGATTCACGTGGTTTCACGCTTTGCTTTGGTTAAGAATAGTTGATAAAATACAATAAGACTCAGTGTCTTTTATTCTGATTCAATAATACAATCTCATTACCTTCCTGCCCCTCAATCAGAACAAAACAAATGCAGAATTAAAAGAACTTCTATATTGGTAACACTTTAAATTAATGTCATGCTTATATACTCTTGAATTAAAGCAAAATTGTATCCAGAAAACTATAATTAGAGCTGATTTGTTGTATCAAATTTATATTTGAAAATGGGATATTATCCTGATGAGTTTTAAATGTAAATAACTGTTCCATTACCTTTAATTTATTAAGCACACTTTGCTATTATAGGATATAATTCCACTTTGTGCAAAGGCCCAGTATTGGGGCCCACACATCACTTAAGAACTTTTTTGTGGATTTAAGTGGCGCTGTAAACCTCATGCTGGCTAAGTACACGGGGTGAATTTTATCCTTAATGATTTGGTACTTTCCTGTAATAAATTAATCCTTCAGATTAACATAGATATAAGTATTCCACATGAATTATGTTTTAATTGAGCATTATTTCCACTAAGTGAGGAGCTTGCATAAAATAGAAATATGCAAGCTACCTAATATCACTCAATGAATGAAAACAATGTATACTTTGATTTATGAAGAACTTGTACAATTGAAATATATAGGAATGCAGCAAACGATCCAATAATGATTGTGATGCATTTATAATAAATCACAATGGTTATCTGATTTAACTCGATGTAATCAAACGAGTTATAAAGTGGCCTGTTGGTATATATCAGCATTCTGAATGTGCTTTCACTGACACAGGATTCATTGGCTGTCAAATAGACTATGTTGCTTTCATCATAATGTGGTGTTTCTGTTTTACATAGTCCTAGTAGTCTTTGGGGTTGTGCATTAAACACACTGTTAGCATAAAGCCTCATGATTTTACGAAACAAAGTTAAATTATGAAAGCAGCATCACTAGCCATCTTGCTATTGCTATTCAAATCATATGCACTCTTTCTGTCTCTCTAGCTGTCTGTAAGACCACCCAGAAGTGCTAAATGCTGAATAGCACTTAGTTCTAAGGAGGTCATTTTTTCCCACAGTGAAATATTAACTGACCTGTCTTTATTCATTGTTAGACTTTAATTGATATCCTGAATAAGCCTGGGTTTACATGATGCAGGCATGAATGTGGACACTTGAATTTCTGATTATCACTACTGAATAATACTAGTTTTAACAGTGCAAATCATTATAACCCAACAGTGACGAGTGTTATATGTTCACTTTCAACCCAGTAAACTTCCTACTAAACCTCTAACTGGATTCATTCTTTTTTATTATCCTGTGCTTACACACAATGTGATGTCACTACTTGATGACAAGTAATATTTCATACTGTGTATGTAACATCATTGTGTTGCAGAACCCCCCAAATACCTCAACAATGTCATTTGTTGCACTATTCTCCCCATTTAGCACTGATAGGCTTTCTAGTAACAAACATCAAGGCCAAGGAAAGGAGCTTTTAATATGTACAAATATAAAAGCTAATCAAGGATTCTTGCTAGTTTGCAGTTCATGTAATGCCATTTTAGCCATTTTCTTCCCCTCTCTCTACAAACTGTCTAAATCAGTAAACATTGTTCCATAAATGATAGTGTATCCATGCTTCTAAAGGCTTTTATATGCATTCTGGTAGGTCCAAAGGTTGAAAGAGCTAACTCACTGATTTTCACTTTTATCTACTTTGATTTCAGTAAAGGGCTCTGTCATTCTGTATACATAAAGTCTAATGCACCCTTTGGTTTGTAGAATGTACTGAAATATTTGCAACCCTCTTGGTATCAGGTCCAAAATGTGAAGCATTACTGTAAGAGGGTATCTTTCTAATGTATTTGTATGTATAGTTTACACCTCTGTGAGGTCTAATAAAGGATAATGGTTAATAACAACTGTGTATTGAACATCCTTCCTCTCTCTCCCTCACCCAGACATGTACACACACACACACACACACACACACACACACACACACACACACTATAATGGTATATGATTTTTCTGGAAAGAAAACTAGTTTAGACTCTGGTCTAAACTACACATTCCATAAATGCACATTCCAGTTGGTTAGAATATGTCAAAACAGGGACATCCACCAACACTGTTGAAGATTAGGTTTTAGTGCTGAGATATGGTTTGATTTAGGGAGATGATCTTGATGGTTACTGGCAGATGGCCTTGCTACCTGTAGGTGACTTATTTCACAGTCATCCTGAAGTTTGTGGGTACTTACCCATGCTGTCCCTAATGTAATATCATTCCTTTGCACCAACTTCCATTTCTATACAAATTTTCATAGAACAAAAACACTACCATGTTAACATAATACTTAGGAAATGTATGAAAATTGTTGTTTAAAAAAATGTTGATCCAGGGATAATAAACACACACTCATCCTTTAACTCTGAGCACATTATGCAGATGCCAGAGACACGATCAGTTGTGTGGGTTTTGTGATCTGAATCACAATTTGTTCATACTTTGAACTGAGAAACCAAGATTACTACATGTGTAAGGTTAAAATGCATTAAATATTTTGCAATATGTTTCAGATCTTATATGAACAATTGTCAATATATGTATTGTATGTCAAGCCATGTTAACACAGTAAAAAAAACCATAGATAAAAGATTTATAAAACATGACAAAGTTACTAATAGCTCAGTTAGATCACAGGCATAGTGGCAAACTCCTTTCTTCAAGAGCCCAATATCTGGGATGCAGGTCATTGAATCGTCTATAGTACTTTTTTGATGAAAAAGTTTTTCTGAATGACCCAGGTCTAGATACTAACATAAGGGGAAGCAATCTTAATTCAGCCATTGCCCTAACTTCAAAATGGGTTTTGGGACACAGCTGAGGAGAAAGTCAATTCACAATCAATTGCTCCTTGAGGAGATACTTATTCAGAAAGCACTTATGTAAGAGAGAAAGAGGACAATAGGAAAGGAGGAGGTTGAGAGAGCAGAAGGGCAGAGGGCACGGATGTTAAAAATACTTTAAAATCAAACATGTGAGAAGTTAGACACTTATCTGTCAGGAGAAACTTTATTCACCTGTATATTTTCTTGTGTTTATTTTTTGTAGTACAATAGTTGATGAAAGAATAGCCTCGCTCACAAATTACTAAATTAATTTCTGTTTGAGCCCTTATAATTTTAGATTCCTATTGCATCCTTTCATCTAGACTCTTGTATTAGACATCTTGTAAATACATCCTGAATGAATATAACATAGAATAGTGAGGATAGTTTTATGGTACTATTTCCCCCCAGTAAAAGTGATTTATCCTCTATAAACAATGTACCGTATCTCAATAAGTGAGACAAGATACAGGGAAAGTCACATCCATGCAGATAATCTGCACAAGGACGTCTGCGCCACTGAAGTCCCTATTTTGCAGTTTTAAGTGGAACTAAAGTGGAGCACAGGGCTTGTGCTGGTCCTCCTCACAGGGGAGAATTTTTCCCAGGAGACTATATCTTTGAGAAGAATAGGAGTGCCTACAGAGAATCACAAGATGGGTGAAATAATATCTTTTATTGGCCCAACTTCTGTTGGTGAAAGAGACATGCTTTCTAGGTCCATAGAGCTCTTCTTCAGAGAACCAGAGAGTACAAAAAAGACAAACACTGACTGGACCCAAGGGGGACGAAGGGGAGAGGATGGAGAGGATGGAGAGCGACATCACTTAAATTTCCACCCTCTTCATCTGATGTGTACTGAATTTTTTTTTAATTAAATGCACATTGTCATTTTATGAATATACATGGCCAGTATTAAGCCTCTGAAGTGCTATTTCCCAAAAACAGCTCTTGATTTTCTTTATGAAGAGTGGACTGAAATTTTCAAAAGTGACTCTGATTTTGGGAGCCCAACCTGTGACATGTTAAAGGAGCATGGTTTTCAGAAGGTGCTGAGGACCTACCCTTTAAAAATCAGGCCCTTTTAAAGTGTCTGAAGTTGGGTACCCAAAAACTGATGCACCCAACAATCACTAGAATCACTTTTTAAAATCTTGAGCTGTAGATTTTTAAGATATATTTAGGGAATAGAATCTAGTTTAGTACTCTGCTATTTCCTTACCCTTGGTACAGGTTCTCCGTTCTCAATTGTAAGCAGGCCAAACATTCTTCTATCCTTTATCTATTGTGTACTTATTTGAAAAATCTCTTGGACCAAATTCATTTATTTCAGTGGAGTTGCATCCACTTACCAAGAACTGAAGTTGGTCCCTTATTTTTATTTGGGATATTTTCTTCAATTTGCCACTTGTCATTTCTTATTGCCTGTCCTAGCTTTAGCTACTTAGTTTTTACTTTGTACTGCTTATTTGTACTGTTCTCCCAACTTTCCTCCATCTCTTTGCATGTTTAATGCCCTTCATTTGTCTTATAATCCACTTCTTACAGAAACATTGGGGTTTTTGTCCGTTTTGCATTTGGATTTTATTGAATCAACTTTGGATTGCAACCTCCATAACAATCTATATTTCCACTGCACATTTCTCATGCATTAGTGACACTTCTTCATTTCACATTCCTCCAAAACCTACTTTTGTAGAGACCAACATTTTGTGTCACTGTCTTCCATGCCAAAATCCTCATCATCTCCAACTTCACCTTTATTAAACACAACCCACTCATTCCCAATTGTTAGGAGAAACCTTTTTAAAAAGAAGGGGTTTGAACTGAAGACCATCAAAAAACTGAGGGACAGCCTCTAAGCAGGAAGTTACCTATTAGCTTTGAACAGTTTCCCAGCGTACCAGGGATCTAACATTTCAGAGAGAGCACATGCCAAGTGACTGTCCCTCCATTTCTTGATGAAGACCTCAGTTTCTAGCTTCCTTTTTAAAGGGGCTTTTTCCTTTTCTTTCTCTTCTGGTATAAGATGAGCAGCTTTCTTGACTCAAACTGAAGTCCATGGGTGTTGAGGGAGGTTAGCAGAACAGACCATTAAGTCCCCAGGTTGTAATATTCACAGATAGGATGGAGATAACCAAGCAGGAGGAATAAATGAATGCATGCCCAGACAAAGTCAGAGCTGCCGTATGGGAAACAATCTCCTGACACACTGCAAGTAGCTGGTCGGGTGCTAGAATGGGTATCAAACAAAAGCCCTGAAGGGAAGGACACCTTGCCTGCATTGTAGAGTGGGAACACATTCCTGGGGAGGGGGCATCAGCTCTTCTCACCAAAGCAGCTCTAAAACCAGCCAGTGGCAAGCAGCCTTTTTTAAAGATAAGGACACAGACCCTTCCCTAGAGAGCATTAGGAAAACCGTTATTAGCAATACCCATATGGAGGATAATGGGAGAGGCATTTTATGAAAGATAATAGGATATACAGAGAAGCCCCAGAGGGTAAGATCAAGGGCCCCAGAGAATCCCACAAACAATGCCTAGTGCCTAAAAAGTGCACGGCAGTGTTACTAGGTTTGGCCCATGACTATCCATTCGCTGGACATCTAGGAATATAGAGGACATTTAAAAGGCATCAGAAAATTTTTTTACTAGCCTGGAATAAACCTATAAGTACAGGAATTCTATAAGTCCTATGACTTTCCCAAAAGCAGAAAGACTAAATCTCTACAAAGCCCCATTGCAACCATTATCAGTAATTGGAGAAGCATTCCAGGATGTTGCCATGGATGTTATTAGTCCATTCCTGAAGCCATCCAAAAATGGCGAAAAAATACATATTGGTGGTGGTTGACTTTGCTACAAGATACCCAGAGGCAGTGGCCCTAGCTCATATAGAAACAGAAACAGTGACAACTGCTCTCCTTTCTATATTTAATAGGGTGAGTTTCCCAAAAGAGATATTATCTGATTTGTCAGATTCCATGTCCCACATATTCTCTGAATTGTGGAAAAGGTGTGGGGTAAAACAATTCACGTCTGACCCATATCACCAGAAGCAAATGATTTAGTTGAAGATTTAATGGGACCCTGAAATTCATGCTAGCAATGTATGTAGACCAGGAGGCAAGGGATTGGGATATGTTACTGCATGACCTATCATTTGCTTACAGAGAAGTACCCCAAGAATCAGCAGGGTTTGCCCCATTCAACTTTGTGTATGAAAGGAAGGTCAGAGGCCCCCTAGATCTGGTCAGAGACTTGGGGGAAGGTGACGTTGACTCAGAAGGGAAATCAATGACTGAATTTGTATTGAAATTGAGGGTGGAGCTAAAATCTATTATGGAGCTGGCACCGCATAATCTTGAAAAACCCAAGCTGTACGAAAAGCATGGTATGATGAAAAGGCATGTGATAGAGACTTTAATATAGGTAATTTGGTTCTGGTATTAGCCCTTGAAAAAAGGCATAAAATGCAGACCTCATGGGAGGATCTCTTTGAGATAATAGAGAGACTAAATGAAGTGACGTTCAATGCACAGAAACCATATGGAAAGGGCTCACCCCAAACTGTAAATATTAATAGATTGAAAGTTTACCATAATAGAGGTTATAGTAAACATGGTATGCTATACAGATGAGGACCACAAAATATCACCCAAGTCACGGATTTTCGCTGCCCTCAATGCACATTTTGACACCTTGACTGTAAGACGTGCCTCCCTGAGGCTTTTCAATACCTTTCCCACATGTGTTTTATGTTCCTCCAAGGTGTTGCTAAATATAATAATATCATCTATGTAGCTGAGAACAAAGGCCTGGAACTCGGGTAACAGCTGATTGACCAGCCTCTGGAATCTGGCTCCTGCATGAATTAATCCAAAGGGTAATATGTTAAACTCAAAAAGTCCCAAACTGGTAATGAATGCAGAATTTTTCTGTGATGCAGTATCCAAGGGGTCTGCCAGTACCCCTAGGTTAAATCTAAAATAGTTAAATATTTAACTCTGCTAAGTAGGACTGTTGATTAATCGAAGTTAACTCATGCGATTAACTCAAAAAAATTAAATCGCACTTAAAAAAACTAATTGTGATTAATGGCACTGTTAAACAATAGACTACCAATTGAAATTTAGTAAATATTTTTGGATGTTTTTCTATATTTTCAAATATATTGACTTCCATTGCAACCCAGAATACAAAGTGTACAGTGCTCACTTTATATTATTATTTTTATTACAAATATTTGCACTGTAAAAATGATAAACAAAAGAAATAGTATTTTTCAATTCACCTCATACAAGTACTGTCATGCAATCTCTTTATCGTGAAAGCATAACTTACAAATGTAGATTTTTTTTTGTTACATAATTGCACTCAAAAACAAAACAATGCAAAACTTTAGAGCCTACAAGTCCATTCAGTCCTATTTCTTGTTCAGGCAATTGCTAAGACAAACAAGTTGGTTTATATTTACCGGAGATACTGCTGCCTGCTTCTTATTATAATGTCACCTGAAAGTGAGAATAGGTGTTCACATGGCACTTTTGTAGCCAGCATTGCAAGGTATTTACGTGCCAGATATGCTAAACATTCGTATGCCCCTTCATGATTTGGACACCATTCCAGAGGACATGCTTCCATGCTGATGATGCTCGTTAAAAAAATGCATTAATTAAATTTGTGACTGAACTCCTTGGGGGAGAATTGTATGTCTTCTGTTCTGTTTTACCCACATTTCGTGTTATAGCAGTCTCGGATGAAGACCCAGCACATGTTCGTTTTAAGAACACTTTCACAGCAGATTTGACAAAACGCAAAGAAGGTACCAATGTGAGATTTCTAAAAATAGCTACAGCACTTGACCCAACGTTTAAGAATCTGAAGTGCCATCCAAAATCTGAGAGGGACGAGATGTGGAGCATGCTTTCAGAAGTCTTAAAAGAGCAACATTCTGATGTGGAAACTACAGAACCTGAACCACCAAAAAAAGAAAATTAATATTCTGCTGGTGGCTCTGACTCAGATGATGAAAATGAACATGTGTCAGTCCACTCTGCTTTGGATCGTTATCAGGCAGAACCTGTCATCAGCATGGACGCATGTCCTCTGGAATGGTGGCTGAAGCATGAAGGGACATATAAATCTTTAGCACATATCTTGTGCCACCGGCTACAACAATGCCATGTGAATGCCTGTTCTCACTTTCAGGTGACATTGTAAACAAGAAGCAGGCAGCATTATCTCCTGCAAATTGTAACCAAACTTATTTGTCTGAGTGATTGGCTGAACAAGAAGTAAGACTGAATGGACTTGTAGGCTCTAAAGTTTTACATTGTTTTATTTTTGAATGCAGTTATTTTTTGTACATAATTCTACATTTGTAAATTAAACTTTCATGATAAAGAGTTTGCCTTACAGTACTTGTATTAGGTGAATTGAAAAAGATTGTTTTTCTTTTTTACAGTGCAAATATTTGTAATAAAAAATAAATATAAAGTGAGCACTTTACACTTTGTATTCTGTGTTGTAATTGAAATCAATATATTTGAAAATTTAGAAAACATCCAAAATTATTTAAATAAATCGTATTTTATTATTAATAGTGCGATTAATTGTGTTTAACTTTTTAATCATGCAATTAATCACAATTAATATTTTTAATGGTTTGACAGCCCTACTGTTAAGTATATCTCACATATCAGCCACATGAGGCATAGGGTAAGCATCTGGGATTTTTAACAGCATTAAGTTTTCTATAATCCACACAAAATCTTACTGTATGGTTTTTCTTTGTGACTGGGACAATTGGGGAAGCCCAGCGGCTGTCTGAGACTGCTATGATTCCCATGTCTAGCATCCTTTACACCTCCGGCTTGATCTGTTCCTTGGTTGTCCTGTAAGCTCTACTAGTTACTGGGTGTGCCTCATTGCAAGAACACCACATTAACACTAAATGAGTGAGATTCAGGGTACGTCTACACTACCCGCCAGATAGGTGGGTAGCGATCAATTTATCACGTGTAGTGTTGACGCGATAAAGAGAGAGAAGGCACTCAAAGTAGCAATGAAAATTTAGGCTGGGCCAAAGGGAATGTTTTAGTGGTCTGAACGGTAGATATGCAATGGTTTTCCCTTTCTGGAGCCATAGATTGATTGATTGATCGCGTGTAGTGTTGACGCGATAAATCGATCCCCGATCGCTCTCCCGTCGACTGCTGAACTCCAGCTCAGTGAGAGGCGGAAGCAAAGGTAAGTCCAACTAAGATATGTCGACTTCAGCTACGCTATTCTCGTAGCTGAAGTTGCGTATCTTAGGTCAATTCCCCCCCACCCCGCCCACCCCCAAGTGTAGACCAGGCCTCAGTTTGTTACAAAATACTTTTCCTTAGCTTTCAACAGAACCATGATGTCTCTCTTTTCTACTGAGGATAGCCCTTCACCTAATGTAATATTCTCTAAAGGGATCATAAGAACGGCCATACTGGGTCAGACCAAAGGTCCATCTAGCCCAGTATCCTGTCTTCCGACAGTGGTGGCTAATGCCAGGTGCTTCAGAGGGAATGAACAGAACAGGCAATCACTCAGCAAGATACTTAAACACATGCCTAACTTTAAGTACATGAGTAGTCTCTTTCTTTTACCAAGTCTCTAGCATTAAAATGATCAGACTTCTCCCTCAACTTACATATTTCTGTTTTAATAAACTAATTACATATGCTCATGATACTTGTTTGGGATGCGATACTATGCCTTTTCTTTCCTATTTTCTTCTCTGAACCTTTTCCTATAACATTTAATAATTTAAAAAATCCATTTACATCCAGAAAACCCTCCATATTATCTTATCTAAGGGTTTAAACTAACTACCACATATCACATTAGTATCTGAGCATCTTCCATATAAAACAACAATAGCAAAGTCCCTGCTGGACTTCGTTGAGTCTTTGGCTCTTCTCCCCTTCCAGGGTAAAAACTTCTTCTTGGGATTTTTTTTGTTTGTTTCAGTTTGGGGGTTTTCTTAAGGGGGCTGTCTGAGGTGTCAACAGTGGGAGTGTCATTCTTGCTTTGGAAGAAAGGCTTTTTCAAAGAAGAGGTTTCTGTAGCATTTCATAGAGATGGTCAGACTCTGGATACAACTAGCCATCTCTAGATTTTCATTCCACAGCTGGATCCCCTTGACTGAGAGTGCTTTGTCGTCTAATACTATCCCAATTAAGCAACTGTCATTACCATGCGTTATCATTAGCCAAAGCTAGCTTTCTGAGAGATGACCTAGTAATCACAGCTATTCTAATATACTCTGTCCCAGTGAAGCAGAGTACACATAAATGTATATATTAAATTTATATGACACCTTTCATCACAGCACTTTACACATTGTATACCTATAGCACTATTACACTGCTGCAAGCTCTGGGGAAAACAACAGCCAGCCAATGCATGGAATTAGTATTTCTTATTTTTACAGCACTCAAAAGTGTTTTGACTGCTTTACAGTACAAATAAAAAGAGTTGGTTCAAGCGCCAAAGATGTTACAATCTATGGCTCCAGAAAGGGAAAACCATTGCATATCTACTGTTCAGACCACTAAAACATTCCCTCTGGCCCAGCCTAAATTTTCATTGCTACTTTGAGTGCCTTCTCTCTCCCTCATTTTCTTTTTAAAGTTTTTCTCTGTATAGAAGGTATCTGTCCTGAACATTTATCATCCAACCCGCAACCCTCTCTTCTAATGACATATCCAGAGAATCCTCCATGCTCGCTGGGCTTTGTGTAAGACAATAGGTCTAGAACACAGAGAGGGAAGCTTGCTCTGCTCTATGCAGTACTCTCTACTTCTACTTTTCCAGGGGCAGATAATAAAATAATAAAAAATTATTTAAGCAGAGCTGGATCTTTCCAAAGATAGTACATCTCAAAGCATTTGACAAGAATGGACAAGAAGGCATGATTAGCCTTATTTAGAGGCAGTTTAACCAAGATCTGCAGCATTTTTTTTTCCTGAGAAGCACCGTGGTCTCTAGCAGCAGGCATCTGGGTTTATTGCCTCCAAGATCTGGGTTCTGTTCCTAGTTCTACCACAAACTTCCTCTGTGACTTTGGGCAACATATTTAACGTCATTGTACCTCAGTTATCCTGACTGCAAATTGATATTTTTCTGCTAGGAAAGTGGTATGAGACTTCACTAATGTGCAGTGAATTAAGGCCAGTGAAAGGAAGTGATGGGAACAAAACTCAGATGGTCACAACTCTCAGTCCTGTGCTCATTCTCCTACACTAAAGGGATATTTTACAAGGAGAAATTCCATCCCTTTTACCTGACCCTGCATTTCTCTGAAACATTTGATAATGGGGCCTGATCACTTGGGAGTAATTAGGAAACTAGAGTTTACATGAACAGTTAAGTCAGTTACACAAGCATACGCAATGCAGACATACTTAGACACACACTTTACCAGCTTAATGAAAAACCATGTTCAAAAGCTATACTACAGGTGCAAAATGCAATTGCCAAAGGCTCATAACTCAGTCAAGTTGACAACAAATTTTCAGTGGATCAAAGGCACCTCTTCTGAGTGATGGCTATTCCATGCCAATAAAATTCTCCTTCTAGCTTTTTTGGATGTAGAAAAAAAATTAAACGGTTGGAAAAATTATAGTGGGTTCTCTCCCTTCTCTATTATCCTCACACAGAAAAATGGTCATGACTTCTTCAACTTTCAAATAAAATTCATTTTTGGGTTGATACCAAGTCTGGGAAATTTCAGCCTCAAAAGTTAAAGTTTCAGAAAATTGAACAACTGAGTGCAGGAGTGGATAATAAAAACTGATACACAACAATAACTATATAGTAAGTGACCCAGTCTCACTTCCCAGTTTGGAAATATACCATACTGGAACTAAGGTTGATAAATCCTGAGCATATTACAAAGGTGATGTGCTACCTACAGCCCTGATGCTATTACAGCAAATCAAAAACACAAATCACAATTTATTAAGGATCTACCTCACCCAAGCATCTGAAGTTAAGATGTTTTATAACCTTGGTGACAAGGAGTATAAATAGTAAGGATAACTGGCTTCAAGTACTTGGAATAAATCATATTCACTTTCCTTTAGACTCAATGGTGTAACGCATGATTTAAGAGAAATATTAATCCCTAAAACATAACTTCATCTCAGTGCACAAGGAGGTAGCTGCATACATTCACATACATCAGTACTATATACTATGTGATCGTAACTGAATAATTTGATCACACGACAACATATACACAAGATTTTATAATAACTAAAATAGAGGATGATGTAATGAGATAAATAAATAACAACTCTTTGTATTTAAATAGACCATCTCACTGTGCTTCGCAGAAAGTCAATAAGTCGTATGTGTGATGCTGGCAGACTAGGTCATGCCAGACTGTATTCAGGCCAAGTCACTTGTATATTAGTATAGATCAAAGTGATTGTTGAAGGTAGAAGAGTGTATTTGGTATTTAGACTTCATAAAACTAATAGGACATTACTCACATTGTTTTCTTTTATCTGTATCCTATTATGATGCAGCGGCAAACATTTACATTGTGTATATTCCTGGAACTAAATAACCTATCAAAGAAACCTTGTGGAATGCTAATGAAGGACTTTATCAGAAAAAGTTCTAGTTTCAAAGCAAATGGCCATTGGGTGTGATGACCGGAGGTCAATGACTCAAAGTGCATTCCTCACTCACTGTCATCAAAGGAAACGCACATATGTGAGAGAAACTGTCACCTTGCTTTCTGTGAGAAATTATAAACATGGATTCAAGGAAAGATCCTTCATCTCTGGACTGTTTGGACTCTTACAAGGAAGTGTACCAGATGCAAAGCAGTGATCCCGAGGTACAATCTGGGTACCCTGAAAAGACTTTTGGGAAACTGGCAGTTTATTACATCACTTCCACCATTTGGAGTTACAAAGTGTGACTCACCTGTATATATATTTTACCTGCTTTCAGCTCTGAATAACTCTCATTCTTTTTTCTTAGCTAATAAATCTTTCATTAGTTTACTACAGAATTGGCTGCCAGCATTGTCTTTGGTGAAAGATCCAGAGTACGAATTGATCTGGGGGAAGTGACTGGTCTCTTGGGACTGGGAACAACCTGATGTGGTGTGATTTTTGCTCTAAGTGACCATTATCACAAAGTTCTGTTTGTCTGGGTGGCAAGATAGACTGGAGTGCCTAAGAGGACTGTCTGTGACTCCATGGTAAGACTGGTATAGTGATCCAGGAGTTCATATTTGTTACTGGCTTGGTGAAATCTAATTATAGAACACACCACCAGCTTGGGCAATCTGCCCTATTTCTGACAGTCTGCCCTGAGGTAGGCACTCTCAGTTGTGAGCCACTACAGACAGTGTAACAGTATTATCCCCCTTTTACAAACAGGGAAGCTAAGACTCAGGAGTTTTAAGTAACTTGCTCAAAATTTCAAAGCAAGTCAGTGGTAGCGCTGGAACAGTATCCAGGAGCTCCAACTCCAAGTCGCTTGAACTTAGCACTAGACACACACTACCTCATTACACACATTTCACATACTCTTTCTAGGATTAAAGAACAAATGGAAGATCCTATAGCGCAGTATAGGCCTGAGCCAAAAGTCATGGAAATCAATGAAAAAGACTCCCATTGACCTCTGTGACCTTTGGAATGCAGCACCTATATGAATTAACTGACTTCGACTTTTTTTCCTTATAACACTTTCATTCATTGAGAGTAGCCTCATTTAAATGGAAAAGGAGTGAATAGGGTATTTAAAAGATCTTTCTGTTAAACATGCTTGCAGTTACCAAACATGATAGCATAATCAATGATATAAGACCACCTGGATCATTTAGTCCAACCCTATGCCTCATGGAAGGATTTCACTTTATCTGTTTAATACATTTATCTAAGTTTGCCTTGATTGTTTCTCGGAATTTAGAATTTCTATATTGTAATATAATGTTCCACAGTCTCACTGTCCTTAGCCATTAGGAGGCGTTTCAACAGTAGCTATGCTAAATGAAATGCTCTGGACCAAAGTCATCCTTGACTTCAGGGAAAAATTTGGCCCATTATGTTACTTTGAAAAAATGAAATAATTTACATCTTAGTGGCTTTACACATATCATGAATGTAGATGGAGACAACACCTGACACTATGGAGATATTAGGGGAAAAGTTTATAACATGATGAACAAATGAGGATCATTGAAGTTAAATATGGAAAAGACTGTAAGATATTAGAATCCATCACCTTGCAACTTCAGAAGGTGCACAATGGTAAGCTGGTATTACACTTATCTTAGCCAAAAGGCCTAGAAGTCTTCCTGAAAAACACCCCGCAGTGCTTAGATCTCTAGAAACAGTATGAACAGTTACATGTAGTTCTCTGCATTACAATTTAGACTTTATACATATTACTAATAGTTTTTCTTTTAGTCCAATTCCTATGCCCTCCCTGGTCTCCTGAAGAGTTCCTTATTGGAATTCAAACTCAAAATGAGGTGGCATGGGGTTTCTGGACCTCAGTCAATTATTCTCTTGAGAGATTAGTACCCAGGTCGGAAGAAAATAAGACATTTTGCATAACTCAAGCAGCCGTGTAATGTTGACTTAGTAGGAATCAGCACAGTTGTAAAGGACTTTGCACTTGCTCAGTCAGTTGTGCTGCAGTACAAAAACCACCACTAGACAGAAAGGTAGAAGCTGAGAACTAGTGGATAAGAAAAACAAAGTCAAGCATGAAGATAACCAACTAATCTCTGTGGAAACATTGCTTCTCTTCTCTCTTCCCCTTTCCCCCCTTCCTCCCAACCTTTTCCTAAACACTACATGGTGTCACCAAAAATTTTGTATTATTTAAGTTCTATTTACCAAGGAAGCAAGAGAAGATTACAGTAGCCAAATAAATTATAACAAGTGTTCACTAATTTACCAGCTGTTTCCTTCTCCAATGGAAAGTGGAAAATTTAAACCCTTTAAAACTCTCAATATGAAAATAATTCCTTCAAGCTCTGGCAAGTACAATCAAGTTCTTACAAGAGGAAAGACTAACAGGCAATTTAATAATTCCTTACCAGAATACAAATGCAGGCAACTGACATTGAATATTCATCAGCACTTCTAATGACATTCACAGAGTTATTTTTAAGCTTAATCAAATGAGTCTCAGACAGTTTTTGAATACGGAAAAGATGATACAGTAAATTTGTGTGCCAATTTATTTGTCGTGCACTTTACTCAAACAGGGACCAAGATTTTGATCATCGTAAAGACTTGGCAAAAATGTCTCTGTTTATACAATTGTGTCAGGGAGAAAGCAGTAAAAAAACGTTTAAGCATCTCATTATCGATTAAAGAAAAACATTCTTCTCATTTTGATTCCAGGAGTTCTTGAAGGTCAGATAGCTTAATAAGAAATTATGTCACTCATTTTCCTAGTTTAAAGGAATAATAGAATCATAGAACTGCAGGGTTGGAAAGGACCCCGAGAAGTCATCAAGACCAGCCCACTGCGCTGTAGCAGAAACGAGCAAACCTAGACCATCCCTGACCGTATTTGTCCAACCTGTTTTTAAAAACAACTTCCAATAATGGGGATTCCACAACATCCCTTGGAAACCTATTCCAGAGTTTAGCTACCCTTATAGTTGGAAAGGTTTTCCTAACATCTTACCTAAATCTCCCTTGCTGCAGATTATGCCCATTACTTCTTTTCCAACTTTCAGTGAACATGGAGAACAATTGATCACAGTCCTCTTTATAACAGCCCTTAATATATTTGAAGAGTGTTATCAGATTCCCCGCCCCCCACTCCTCTTTACGCATTTACATTTTAAATTTTAATTGCCATGTCATCTGACTGAACAGGAGGAATATCTCTTGCACTACTTACAAACACAAAGTTGACTCACACTTCATTCAAGTTTTCCTTGGTTGGGATTTTTAAACACACTAATTTTCTGGATTGGCCATGTCCCAGAATGCCAGATTAGCTAAAGAACACATGATAGCACAGAAGACAAAAGCGTCAAGAGCCTGATTAACTTGAACACTGCTGCCAACTACACTATTGATTTGGTTATTTTATCTTTTGTTTTCTGTACACATAGGTGGCTAAACTAAATTGGTTCATCTTGGCATTCAAAACTATTCACTGAAATGGAGGAGAAAGGGGCCAAATTTGGCCAGGCCTAAGTAAGTGAAAGGCCTTTGAAGTCGATGGAATTGCACCTGCTTACAGGAATGGTCCCGCTGTTGTGGGGAACTTTCCTGGCTTCTGCACTACTCCGTTGAAATGGGCTAGCCTCCTTTACCCAGAGGCCTCCCTGCCCTCGAGGACTCCCTTTGCACTCTTCTGTCTGGCAGAGTCCTTGTGACCCCAACAAGGTTGGGCCCAGGATTCCTGGGGGGCTCGACCCCCAGCCTTGCTGTGGTCACCTAGGTCAGGGGCTAGGGTGTCCCCACTCCAGGGTACTCTGTCTGCACTGGGCACCTCCCTGACCCATTGATCATTACATACGATTTAAAGCAAATACAAGTTATTTAATCAGCAATTAGTTTAAAAAGGAATAAGGAAAAATGGGAAAGGTTGAAGGAAACACATCACCCCGCTCTGTGACAGGGGAACATCACAAACAGAGTCTCTGGAACGTCAGGGCAGTTCATAGTCTCTTCCTTGTAGGTCCCAGGCCTCCTCCTCAGGCCCGGGCTGTGCTGCAGGGATGATGCGGGTTGGACACTTGCTCTGGCAGCGGCCACACGCTCTCAGGCTCTTGGTGGCAGGACCGTTTTTCCCAGCGTCGCCCCTGCCCTGTCAGGGTTACGATCCCCCTCCAAGTCTGACCTGCAAGGCCTCTTGGCTGAGGGCGTCTCCCTGTGCTGGGCCCGCTGCCCAGGGTCCCCCTCGCTCTTCCCAGCTGCTCACCGCACCCAGCTCTGACTGCTCCAGCTCCACTGTGGCCTCAGCACGGCTGCTGCTGCTGCTCTGCCTCCAGCTCTCTGGGCTGCTTCTCTGGCCCCTCTGGCTCTGGTTGTTGCAGCTCTGCTCCCAGGGCAGATCTGCTCTCTCTGGGCTAGGGTGACCAGATGTCCCAATTTTATAGGGACAGTCCCAATTTTGGGGTCTTTTTCTTATATATGCTCCTATTGCCCTCCACCCTCTGTCCCGATTTTTCCCACTTGCTGTCTGGTCACCCTACCGTCTGGGTTGTGCCTCTGGCTTTGGGGCTGCAGCTCTGCTCCCAGCACAGGGGCTGCTTTTCTGGCACCCCTGGATCTGCCACAGCTCTGCTCCCCAGCTCAGCTTGGGACCCTGCTTTCTCCTTAGCTCAGCCCCACTCTGTCTGACCCAGGCAATTCCAGCTCACACGGAGGACGGGACCCACCCTGGCCTCCTGACTCCCTGATTAGCCTGCCCACCCTGTCAATCAGGCTGACCTCTCCCCATTGTTCCTGGGGACTGTCAGTCTCAGGGTCCTGATTTCTCATTGACCCTTCCCCTTTCTTTTAGTACTGGGAGCTAGCCAACCAAAACACCCCCACTGAATGTTAGTAAGGGGACCCCTTATATATATAGATCAACCCTAGTGATGCTACCAGCAATATCCTTTCAATTTAACTACTCGTATTGCTGATTACATAGCACCAAGAGCACCTCCTCCTGTAGAATTAAGTATATGCAGCACTTCCTCTTGCAGAAGTAGGTCACTGGAGTTCTTGGATCTGTACAGAGACATGGATGAAAGCCTCTAATAGCATTACAATTGTGTTTCTGTACTAAGCTAAGGAGTTCCTTTTAGGTGAGAGTAAATACGGTCTGCTTGGCAACAAAGTATTGGTGGAAAAATGTTTACATGACAATAAGAACTACCCATATACCTTATTTAACTCTGCACAAGATACATTAACTTTTTTAGTCTGTTAAAGGCTGTATGTATTCTTGAGATGCTTTTTGTGGTTATTACTATGTTATGCAAGAAGCACAGCTCTGTGGCTGACCAAACATCCTTAAATTAAAGGGCAAAACAGAAGATACAGCGGAAGAAATAAAGATTGGAAGACGGAAGCAGGGGTGTCACCTAAAATCAACATGATTTTTTTTTTGTAATAATCAAAAATGCTGGGAAAACTGCAGGTGTGGAAAGTTTGTAGATTTTAGCTTTTTCCTACAGACTCCAAGATTTATTTTTAAAGCACTTGAAGTTTATAAACTTTTCTTCACAAAAGCAGCCAGTCTTATGTCAAAGCGTAATTGTCCTGCTAAGCCAGTCTTCCACACAACTGTCTCCAACTCAACAATTTCAGAAGCAAGAGGTTTGAATTCTGCCCGTACCACATCTCTCCTCTATCTATACTCTAAAAGATGTCAACTACAAGCCAACGTGCAATTTGGAACTAATATTACCATTACATACATTTCAGTGTCTGGACATTCTTATTAAGTACATTTAGCATTAAGAAAAACATTGTCTATATGCTTACCCTCACCTCTAATTTACTCAACAATTAGTCTATTTTTTGTCAAATCATTTTGCCAGCATTAGCTCTGTGGCATGCTTTAAATAAGCTCAGAGAACAAGGGCAACTGGCAGCTAAAATTGCCCAGTAATGGGTACTATGGAAGGGCCTCTCCATAAAGAATAAGCAAATACTTGTTATAAGCTATTACTGAGCTTGAGATCAGGACTGCAGTTCTGGTTCCACTGAAGTGAATTGCAAAATTCTCATTGACCTCGGTGGAACCAGAATTGCACCCAAGAAAACTAACCCCAGCTTTGAACATAGTTTTTCTCATTTGTTTCATGATATTGCATCATTTGAATTAGTTTAGAAATGTCTAGTGTAAGTACAGCTGCTAACTGTCATTGAACTGTACAGTGGGCCCCATAATAGTAAACATTTAGTGGTGTACCATCTAAATATCTCACTCATTAAAAATAAACCCATAGAATATGCATTGAACTAGGCCCCATGTAGACTTGGTAAAATTCTTGTGTATAACGTTAATTTTTTTTTTTAATTCTTGGCTGTACTCAGACTAGGCTGACTATCATAAGTATGACTACCTCAACTATTTATAATAACTAATAACCTAACAATAGTGTGACTCAACTGATCTTGCAAACTTGGATGCAAAAAAGAACATTTGATTCTATGAACCTGTCATTCATGTTACATTATAGTGGTGTGGCAGCACCACTATTGTTAAGATTACGTCACAACTTCTGTTTAAAGGTTAACATTTCTAAGCCCTCTCAAATCAAGTCAGATTCCTTTGAAATACAGTGTGCCTCAGCGGGGTTCAGGCTAGGGTTGGTGACCCAAACTTGAGTCCAGGGCTGCCCAGAGGATTCAGGGGGCCTGGGGTCTTCGGCGGCAGGTCCCAGGGCGGAAGGACACGCCACCCCTCTCTTCCCCCCGCGGGTCTTCAGGGCACTTCGGCGGCAGGTCCCAGAGCGGAAGGCCCCCCTGCCGCCGAACAGCCGCCGAAGACCCGGAGCGGAAGAAGCTCTGGGGGACCAGGCCCCGCGAGAGTTTTCCGGGGCCCCCAGAGCGAGTGAAGGACCCTGCTCCAGGGGCCCCAAAAAACTCTCACAGGGCCCCCTGCGGGGCCCAGGGCAAATTGCCCCACTTGCCCCCCCTCTGGGCGGCCCTGTTGGAGTCATCTGAACTAGAGGTTGCAGAAAGATAGGCTCTTAAAAATAGCCATTTTTTAAAAAGTTACCAGGGGGAGGGGGATTTTTTGCACAGAGCTAGATATCAAACTATTGAAGTGATGCAGATCAAGATGGTCTCACTCTGTTGAGTTTTACCAAGGTAGGGCATGGCACCCATTACATCGTTGGGGGACCAAAACTGAGAATGGTGTTTGAGAAAATGTACTCTTTTACAGTGTGCATGTGCCAATACAGAAAAACAGCTAGAATGTTACTGTTCCCCACAGGTACTGGAACTAGGGGTTCTGCGGGTGCTGCTGCACCCCCTGGCTTGAAGTGGTTTCCATCATATAGAGGGTTTACAATTTGATTCAATGGCTCTCAGCACCCCCACTAAAAAAACTGTTCCAGCACCCGTGCCGTTCCCATCATTTTGTATGCTTTAAAACTTGACACTTGTAACTGCTCTAAAATGCAAATGGTTACTTGAATTGCTTTGAAATTTGGTGTGACTCATGGGTGTATGGTGTAGCATCAGTGATCTAAATTTGGGGTCCTCTGGGGACAGGACAAAGGATGCAGTTGCTGAGGGGGCAGGAAATGAGGATGAGTCGTAGGTAAACCTTGGATTGGTTATTTGGGAAAATCTGTATTATATTAGCTCGTGGAGGAGGAGTGGAGGAGGGCAGGGAGTGGTTACTTCCTGATCTCAGAGCAGATTAATGTTGTGTTTCCACAGATATATAACAGAGGTTTGGAACTGATGGCACAGGTACCTTGACTGCTAAGGGAAAAGAAACATCTGCGCTGCCAGGATTGCCAACATATGGATTTTGAGTAATTCCTAGATTATGAAGTTGCAGAAATCTGCAGGAGAGAAAGGAATACACCATGACATGGGGATTTTGCTGACTACATGCTGATTGGGTGGAGAGAGATGGACTGCCTTGGCATTATGTTTCTGCCCACTCTGCAGCGTCTAACCAACGACTTAAGAGGCTGTGATCTACCAGACATTGGTGTGATTAACACAGGTGGAAATGATCTGGGCCTTGCTCTTGGTGTGCACCTCATACAAATGTATGAGATCAGATTTGAACTTCATCGAAGATTTGTGTTCAGGAATTGTGATAGTTTTCTGTGATTTAGCTGAGTGTCTGAATACAGCGAGAGTATGAAAGCTATTAATAAGTGTTAGAAGAACATTAATCGGGAAATGGAAGAGGGTCATGACAGACCAGAAAACGTGTGTGTGAAATTGTATGTCACAGAAGCATTACAAGCTCTGACACCTCGCTATTTCTCAGAGATGGGGTACATCTATTGGACAGGGGGCAGAGAATCTTTCTCTCAAACATAAAACGGTCAGTATTTTGGATCAGAAACCCTGTCTGTGATTCTCTCACTAGCCCTGCCACAAACTCCACCCTCCAACTATTCTGAAACACAACCAGGAACACCATTCTACTGTAATACAGTTGTCCATCATTAAAGGCACTGCATGTCAGATCACAGGAGGGAGACAAGCAATGGCAATAGAAATGTTTATATACCGAAGAGTGAGGACTTCAGGGAGATGTGTTCCCTGCTTGCAGGGAGGGGATAGGTACAGTAGTGAGGAGGGGATGAGGTTGAAAGGGTCAGGGGCATGGCAGGGGAGACATGCCAAAGCAGGACTGATGCCGCCCAGCTGATGTGTGTGGGGACAGGAGGGGGCGGTCTGGGTCAGTCTGCTAATTGAGGCATATGTACAAGTGACTAAATGACTACTTACTCCTACTAACAACATATCTTTTCCTGTTAAAAAAAAACTAGGAAATTCAATCAACGCAGAGTTAAGGTTGCTTGGTGGTATGTCGTCTGCTAGCAGAACATTGAGAGGAACAAAAATCAAACTTCTGAAAAAAACAGAAAATGCACAGGTAAGGTTCCCCATGTATCCTTAATTCTGCCCTCTTTCGGTAATGCTCCAATACCCCCAAGTAACACACACATCTTTACTCTGCCACAACTGCTGGATTGCCACAAGCGCTTCACCTTCTTTTACAGTGCATTCACTTTTACCCCCAGGATTCCATCTAACACTATTAAAGGAGAAAAAAGGAAGGGAATAAAAGGTTCAGAAAAACAAGTGGCAGCCCCAACATATTATCAGGATATACTGATGACATACTATATTGCTCTGATACAAATCCTAATCAGGATATTAAAAACCATGGAGAGCATCATAAGCTGTTCTGCATTCTAAAAAATTAAGAGAAAAATCTCCGCTTTTGCTGATCACCCATACTGCACATGACAGATTAAGACACTTGGCCCTTCATACTGGTAGAAACTCCAGCAGTTACATAAACACCATCTTTTAAGTGTTGGATAAAAAGATTCATAGCTGACAAGTTTTGTGCAGCTCCATTTGTAACTTTTCTCCTCAGGGTCCCACCGATTTGAAGGAGGTAGAAGCCTGGTTTTGCATTACTCAGAAGCCAAGGGATCTTTGGGGAAGAGGCAGCCAGAGAAGTTGGGGGACACAAATGGGACCGGAATTGGAAGGTGACAGGAGCCACTATGGGGATGGGTCAGCATTGCCATGGGGAGTATGGAGGAGGGAGACCCTGGAAAGTTATTGAGTGTGGGGAGAGAGAGCCAAGGGCAACCTAGCTAGGAAGCTTCTGCAGGGTTGTAGAGGTTGTGGGGGAACTTAAGGTAGCTCCCTTTATTTGCTCCCCCTGAAATTCTGGCCCCATTTTCTCCTCTTTCAGCCCTTGCCCCCTCAGTTTGTCCCCTTCAGACTCCTATTCTGCATCTTTGCCTCCCTAACCAGTTGCTGCACCTGCAGCCTCCATCTCCTCAGCCTTGCGGGCTTCAGTTGACCTGGCGCTCACCTGGCTGCCTGAAAGTAAGAGCCACACCAGCCCCTCCAGCTGTCAGCGGGAACTGCAACTCCTTGAACGTATGAGAACGTATGAGAGCTCAGCTGGGATGCAGGCCCACTTGTCAGAGTAGTCACGGGCATGAATGCAGTGCAAGATGTGTGACGTTCAGTTGCCATCAAGGTTTCAGTTGTGAATTTCTAATCTCATTGATAAGCAAAATAAATAAAAAAGTAAAGATAATGAGGCTCCCTAAGGGCTCTGTACTACTCCTATTGAAGTCAATGGCAATCTCTCCATTGATTTCATTGAGGGATGGACCAAACCCTAAGTTTTCATCTCTTCTTTTAAGAGCATTCAGATTTTGCTGAACAATCATTTAAATTAACATACTAAGCTCACAGTAGATAAATAAATAATATGGTGAGAAAAAAGAACCTAGGTTTAAGCTATGAACTTTTTAATATGCTCTGTTTCAGAGGAGAGAAGAGGTTTGGCCTCTAATTTTAAGACTGATTACCTGACTGACTAGTGGCAGTATATGTTGTACCCCCTGTAGTTCAGATGCTGCATATGGCAGCCGGTCAAGCTACTACTAAGAGCAAAAGTCTTGCAAATTTGTGCATGAGAACAAATTGAAAAATTATCTTTCCTAACATTATTAAAAACACACATGATATGGCATAAAACTTTACAGAGTGCTAAGATTCCAGGGCTTATGCACCAGGAAATGCTCCTGAGGGACAATCTTGGGCTGCCAGAATGCCTTGGAGGAAATGAGTTCCTGGAGAGGAAAAGCAAAAAGGGAGGAGGAGGGGAGGAATGGTAGGCTTATTTCATGAAAACATGGTTATGCCCTTTAATTTAATACAGGAAAAGCTATAGGCCAAACTCTGCATTTGTTAAATTGAGCAAAACTCCCACTGAAGTCAACAGGAGTTTTGCTCAATTAAAAACCACAGAATTTGACCCACTGTGATTGAAGCAATACAGATATTTAAGAACTACACAATTGTTAGTATCCATAGAGAATCTTTAAACTTCTCCAAATTCCCTACACCAATAGAACTGTTAAATATATTAGGAGAGAAAGAAGGGTGGAAAAATAGGGAGTTTTACCACTGACTTAAGTGGGAGCAGGAGCAGGCCCAGGGTTTCCATAACGTAAGTATATATATATTCATAACTGGGAATGTTGTTTGATAGGTTAAATGGAAACAATGTTTAAAAGTTATGATGATGGAAAAAATATTGCAGAAAATGTGAAAAAACTCCCTTTCAATGGCTAAATAAAGCCATCAAAAGCCTCATATTTTACAAAATAAGAAGATAGTGGTCCATGGGGTAAAGGAGACACGACACAGACAATGACACTTTGGACTGTGTGTTACTTAGCAAAAAATCAGGATTACTTTCATCTGGATGTGACAAATTACTCCAACAGTGAATCGAAGACTCCATGCCTTTCATTACAATGAAGCATGTGATAGCTACACACAATTAGGAAAAGAAAAAGGGTAAATTCCGATTGGTCTGGTAAAATGATCATTTATGTAAAAATCAGGGGTGAAAAAAAAAGTTTCTTCCAGAAGACTATATCTTACTGTTGCCTGCATCCTGGCTCTAACCTGAATGTGCATCCAGGAGGAGTATTTAACTGGCCAAACCTCAGATATTTATAGAATGCTGGGATTGTGCAAACAGCAAGGGTGGGGAGATGGAATGGGTATACACTAGTTTTCTAATGACTATAAAATGCATAGATTGTGTAGTATTTAAAATCTTGACTGCATTGAAAACCTTGATAAGCCTGCCTTGTTTTTTTCAATTCCTCCTTAAAAATGTTTTGTCATTCTTATTTGTTTTGATATACAAGCCTGATCTCATAGACATATATACTTTATGTTCTTCTATATACTGCAATTCATATAAAGGAATCTTTAAGTGTTTCTCCTAGTCAGCTCTCACTAGTATGGATGTAGTCTCATTCCTTAATGACTATTCAAATCTCTTTATGCATAGGTGTTAAAAATTGGTAATAAATGGGATTAAAAACATCTTACCATATTTCTTCTAGGGCTGAGATCCTTGGTCACAATGAAATTGCCTTGGGCTATGTCTACATTAACCTGCTGTTCAGACTATGGGGGGTGGTGGCAAATAGCAGTGCACATCAAAGTGCTGCACTGTGATTCCCCCATGTGGATGCTACAGGTGCAAACTAATAGGTTCCTTGTTCACATTTGTACTACGTTAATGCAAAATAGGGACCTTTTCATTTGTGCCCACAGTATCCACATATTACAGCACAGCTCTTTGGTGTACACTGCTATTCACACCCCCAAAATCCAAACTGTGGAGCAGTGTAGACGAGCCTTTAAAAAGAGACTGGATTAAAAACTGAGTGAGAACTTCAACATTTAGCCCTTACTGATATATTAACAGTTGGAGTAAATAAACCCATGCCAGAAACCTTTTGTCTGGTTTTCCCATTTGGAGTTCACATTCTTTCCCATCTTTCACTATCCTCTTTATCTGGGGGAACGTACTGTACAGGAGACCTTTAGTAAGTCATTAAGAATGCAAACACAGTGTGAAATATGATGACAGATCTTTATCCTGAGAGGCTACAAATAATTCAGGAGCCAGAAAATTTTCAGAAAAGACACTAGTTAGAAAAAGGATATTGCTGGAAAAAGGAAATAATTGAGGGAGAAATACAGACGGCTTCAGTCAATAGTTCATCTGAATTTTTACAACACTTAAAAAGAGAAAGAAAAGAGTCACAGAATTCTGTAAGTGGTAACAAGTAAAGCTGAAATTTGCAAAAGGGCCTACAGGGAAATAGACACCTAAGTCTCATTGAAGGTCAAGGTGAGGAAAGTGCTCAACTCACTTAAGCCCCTTGGAGAGTCCCAACCTTCCATCCAAATCTTGCAATGAAGTGTGCACCTTCAATTCCCTGAAATTGATTGGGATAAGGCCAAACAAATCAGATTTTCTGAGCATCTAGGGGGGCTGGAACCTAACAGAGCCTCTCAAACCTCCCAGGGACAAATGTTCAGAAGTGATTAGAATTTTAGGTCTCAGTACCTTGAAAATTACATACAGCTACTTTTTTGCAACACTTAGCCAGCTTAGTGAAAACAAGCCATAAAAGAGACACAGTAATCATTCACATAAGCAAAGGATGCATTGACATTATGTAGACAAACACTTCACCGGTTTCAAACCTTGTTGGATCTCTTTCCAAAGGCATCTGTCTCAATCAATACAAAGGATTTTTGAAAACAAGCAGCAGTTTGTATTTCTAGGTTTAATAAAGATCACACAGCTGCCAGTGTACAGTACCATTAATGCTGTTCAGAAGCATGCATGGCTCTATCGATGTGTAGTTACTATTATCATCACTCCTGCTCTCTTTATCATAAGTGACAATGGAGCAAGTAATGAAGGAGGAGTGTAAGGTCAGTCAGTTCTCATATGTGCCACTGTTTCTACACTAACCCCTGCTGGTGCCCATTTTTATTAGTTTGTTTTAATGTGTTGATCATTCTGAGCATTTTTTTCCCCGAATTGGCACTCTTTTTAGTCATTCAACAAAAGTTTCAACTCTTCTTTTTTTATAAGCTTCATGAAATAGTAAAGCAACAAAAATCCCCACTTCAATACACAAATATAAGAACAGCGAGGTAAAGCAAAAGCTCCTGGAACAATGGCTTCTAAATAGTAGAGGACTGCTGTATGATGTCAGAATCCTACTGTAGCTTTTAGCGACCATGTTGGATGTAGTAAAACCTAGACTGGTGGCTGCCAAGTAATCTGCCTCATTCGTTTTCTAGCATACATAAAAATTAGAGATGCTTAGAAACAGGAAGAGTTAGAATTTTGAAAAGCCTCCCTTATACTGTGGCTCAGAAAATCCCAAACCAGAGGTGTATTCAACCTCTGTTCCATTTTATCTGAACCACCACCATTTGGGGGTTGGATAAGTAGTTGTAGTTCTAGCTGCAGCATCTCTCTATTTAAAATCTTAAAATAAAATTAAGAAAAAGAGATGAAAATCCTGCTGCTAAGTAGAATTTATTTAAAGAGATGTTCGACCAACATAAAGTATTTCCATGATGGAAGATCCCTTCTATTATTTTTACCTATCTTGCTCAACCCATCTTTGAAAACATTCCAGCCCCAAGTTTTAATTTTGCAAACCAATGAAATTCTGTTAGAAGAATAAGTTTCTAGACCAATGTCCTTGAACACACTTTGATGATGAAGACAAGTAACCAGCTGCTGCTTCACAGATGCTGAGAAAGCTTGGAACAAAAGAGACTGATTGTAATGATACATTGCAAAAGCTGTAGCAGCAGAGTACTTCTGTACAAGACAGCCTTCCTGTTAAATCAAAGGTCAAGCAGAGACTCTTCCTGTTGTTCTATGACAATTATAGGTTCCTAATATCTTAAACTGGCTCCAGGATTTCTGACTAAACTCAAAAAGAAATTAAAAGGCAGCAGTTTACAGAGAAAACATGAGCTAAGACTTCTATGTTAATATGGATGCTATTCAGCTCGCTAGTAGGAAGTATGAACTGCAGTTAGATAGTGTCCAAGTAGAGATTTTTATTTTATTTGAAATTACGTCTAGCGAGCCTATTTTTCCTAATGTTTGCTGATTAAGAGAAGTTTGCAATGACAGCCACATGTTTTATTTTTAAACAAAGCTAGCTTCTTCACCTGACCAGGTCTGCTTAAGCTTTCAAGCAGTAATAAGTGCATATTTTTAACAATGAGAATAATTGACCATTAGAACTTACCACAGGTTGCAGTGGATTCTCCATCACTAGCAATTTTTTAAGTCAAGATTGATTTTTTTCTTTAAAAAAAAAATAATAGTTCGCCCACCGCTGTTGGACTTGAAGCAGGAATTAATTCAGGAAAGCCCTATGGCCTGTGTTATGCAGGAGGTCAGATCAGATCATAATGATCCCTTCTGGCCTTAAAAATCTATGAATCCACTGAGCCAGTTTTTGTCTCCTTGCTGCTTTTCTTTGTGTTATACTGAGCTTGTAGTTAGTTACATGCATGGAAACTGAGTGACCTTTTCACCTCTAAAAGTGGCTATTCCAAACATGGTCCCAATTGCTGCTTATGCTGCACTTGTTCTATGAAGAAATAGAGGCCTTCAGTTCTCCAGGTCATTCAACTGAATTCTCACACAAAATATTAAAGTCAGAGATACGCTGGGGCAGAAAGGTCCCAACAGTTCACCGGCTTTGCTGACCACTTACTAGCTGCTTCTCATGTGCAAAACAAGTACATCCATATAGGAACCTGGCAAAGTTCTACACATGAATGCTAAAAGGCAAAACATGTTGATGGTAACCTGTCCTTCAAGACAAATCTATTTTAAAATACTTCCTTTTCCACAAACCAGTTTCTTTAGCTAAGTTTTTAGATGAAACAGAAGAAGACCCCCATTAAAGAACAGAAGACTATACAATCCGTTTTCATACTATTTGATATTTTTCATTTTTGAATGTTGCGGAGGGAAGATTGTAGCAGTTCTGTGTTCTTGGTGATTACTGTGCTTTTATTATGGGAAAGGGTGCTCCAAGCATGGGGATAAAGGGTCCTAGTGTGTATGATTTCCAAATCAAAGTAAACAACAAATAAATACTAAATTGTGAGGCCATGCACAAAATTATGAAAGACACTAAGTCTAGCAGTCATGTTCTGATGCTTGGAAGGGTTATTTAAACATCGTGATTCCTTTCTGGCTAAAGAGCAAACTTAAAAAATTATTTCTATTGGCACACAAATTAAAATCAGAAGAACTTGCAAATATAAGTCTGAATACATAAGGAATATCATTAAATTTATTATTTATAGAGCATCATAATTGTGCATGCAGCATAAGATGTAATAGAAGACAATGTCCCTGCCAGAAAACAACTTACAATCTAAGTCCACTTGTGGGAGGAGAGCCTTATTTAATTCATAAAAAAACAAATGAAGATAGCCATGACTGAGTTACTGCAGAATCTTTTTACCATTACCCTTTTCTTTCCTCAACCTCACTCCCCACCCTACCCTTATTTATTACTCACATTCAGAGAGTCACATCAAAAATTAGATTGTAAGTAAACTTGACATTTTATTTGTTCTGTAGAGTGCCTAGCACACTTTTGAGTGTTATTTAAATAAGAAAGCGGACAGGAGAATTACAGGATGAGCATTAAATCACTCAGTGCTCTTGCCGTGATTATTAAGTGAGTGTCAAATTTCAGGAACTTTGTGTGCATTTTTTAAAGAAGTAATCTCTTTATAAATGGCGTATTTATCATTAAGATATTTGTCCCTATCCAGCCCCATTGCTTAGATGCCACACTCAGAAGAAAACAAAAATGCCTACAGTATTCCTACTTAAAACTTTGCTGCATTCCAAACAGAAATTTTGAAGACTAACCATGGATATTTGTATAGCTCTGCAGTGGAGCTGCATCCTTTTCTATGGCTTGTTTGCTGCACAGAACTTTGACCATGGCAACAGAAACCAATAGTGCCCAATCCCATTGAAACCAATAGTAAGACCCTCAAATTCCAAAAGGCAGGAAACACAAGCCAGACTCAGAAAGTCCCCAAAGTTCTTGAGAACAACGTCTAAGAAGATGGCTTATTATGTTTTACACATACAGCGTAAAAATATTTTATTCCTTGGAATTCAGAATGATAACAACCAAAGTGCTGCAAGACAGAGAAAGTAACAAAGCCGACTGCTCCCTAGAACAGAGAGGCACAACTCACCCCACCTTATTGTAGGCTGGGTAGCTGCTGACAGACTGCTGCAAGGTCAAGATCACACCTTAGCCTGCAAGCAGGACCAGGAAACCCCTAGATAGTTTAAAGCAACAGCTTACAATTTTAACAATTTTCAGTACACCACAAAAGCAACCTTAGAAATTAACTGAAGGCCCCCTTCACTCTCAGTCATCCAAGCACAGGTTTTGGAGGCATTCACAGTTCATGGAGGCACCTGCCAGGGCTCAGGGCTTCTGCGCCACTCCTGCTAACGCCCCAAGCCCCAGCAGGCATGCCCCATGTGGCTGAAGCTCCGAGATCCCTCTCCTCACTGGGCAGAAGCCCCTACCTCACCATCCTGCTGCAAGGCAGAGGTCCCGAGCTCCCCCCTCCCCAGTCTGGTAGGTGGAGAATGGGGGAGGGATGTGGGGGGGCTCCACCAGCTTCACTTTAACTGTAAAAGAGCTGCATGCAGATTATGATCCACAGTTTGGCACCCCTGCTCTATGGGCTATTTTAAAGCCTGTGGCAAGCTGACTTCCCTATGCCCGCTTGTGGCACACTGTGGCAGTGGTTCCACCTCCATTTCCCTCTTCATCCCAACAATAGCCCCGCGAGAGGCCTACCTTCCCTCAGCGAGGCCCTCCCAAGCAGCAGTCTCAGTGTTGCCAACCCTTGTGATTTTTCTGTGAGTGACAAGTTCTGGCTGGAGCTGGGACTGGAGCTCAGACTCACAAGGACTCCAGAAGCTCCAGCCCTCAAGCGAATTTGAGTCCTGCCTGGGGAAAGCCGCCCTTGGACTGGCTGCTGCCCAACTTGCCCATCTCCTGGGACAGAGCAACCCATCAGTGCTGTCACAGAAAGAGCTCTCTCCCTCACCCCGTCCCCTCAGCAACCCCAAGCCATTCTCTGGGGCCTCGGGGACAGAAAGAGCCCAGCAGATCAGGGTAGCTCTGCCCCCTCCTCTCCTGTGAGCAACAGGGTCGGCTCCTCCCGTCTCCCCCCTTACAAACTCTGTCCAGGAAGAGGGAAATGGGGGATGAAGGTCCCCTGGAGCTGCCCCTCATCCTGAATGGGGGGAAGGGGATGCAGCTGCAGCCCCCAGGCCTAGAAGAGGGGGTGAAGAACCCTCAGAGGAGCAGAGGTGAGGGCAAGGGCTCACCTGATTGCAGGCTTGGGGGTGCAGAACTGATGGAGATGGGAGCATGACTGATGCAAGTACTGGGGAACAGGATTGATGTGGAGGTGGGGGGGGGAACAGCTTAATTGATGGGCAGATGTGGGGGGTAAGAGCTACTGCAGCAGGAGCCGAAAATCACCTTACCCCAGAAATTTGAGAGAATTGGCAAAACTAGCTGTCATGTACACACATATATTGGGGATGGCCAGGGAGAGATCAAAAATCAAGACCGGCCAAAAAACCCACAATATCATCTGTTTAAAACACATGCACACACACACTTTTGGGGGTCTGACTCATGATTTTGGATTTCTTATTGTGGGTAATACTGCAGTCTATAGTCTAGAGAACATAAAACAAAAGGTTCTTCTGCCCCTTCTAGGCTATCCTTCTACCCCATTCACTCATAGTGCTGACCCTCTGGACTTTTCCCCTGGAATCCTTCCCCCAGGTTGGATCCTTATTCCCAGTCTACCTCCAGGCCATCTGCCTGGGGGTTGGCCTTTTCCCAGGCCTGCAATAGGAGTCTCCTTCTCCCCTATCAAACTTTCCCTAGGACCAGTCACAGGACACAACCTCCCTCATGCATCTCTCCTCACCAACTCAGCCTTCCCAGCCCTTGATGGCAGTCACCCAGCTCTTCCCCAGCTGAGTCTGATAATTGAATTGCCCACTTTCCCAGCAGATCATGATCAGCTGGGGAGGCAGCTGATCTTTCACAGGCAAGGCTGAGCCCCATCTGCCTTAATGGGCAGGCTGTCCAGCCAGCCCCTACTGATAAAATAATTAACAGAATTTTATCATACCACCTAAAATTCATGCTTGCCATAGCAGTTTTAATTAAAAGGACAGCCCATATGGGAGTCTTACCATTGAATTAAATGGATTACGGATCAAGCCCATTGTGACTGGGTCTTCCTGAAATAAAAATATTCAATTTATATTGCATACAACAATAAGCTTTTTGCTTGAAATTATTTTTCTAACCAAGAAGTTATTGTTATTTGTTATTCACTATTATCCTGTTTAAAAGTTCACCGTCCAGTCGCAGGCCAAAAGTAATACCAGGTGACTTAAGTGATCAAGTTATACACCACAAACAATGAGTAGTGAATACACACCGCAATAGTGACAGCAAATAGCTCATGAAAAGTGCATATGCCAGAGTTTGTTCATAAAGTATTCAATGGATACCTATGGATAACAGATACAGTCATAACAACAGAATCAATTTGCAAATTATTTCAAACACAAGAGAGGCCAGTATTTGTCAGATGCATTTTTCATAATGAATAATTCATCCAACTCTAGCTGTGATGCTGTATATGTACATTAGTAGTCTTTAGAAGTCCATTTCAAAGGAACTTAGAAAGTAGACTTGCAAAACCTATACCCTAGTTTTTAACCAATGCAATGAATGATAAGTGTTGCGAATATGTATCTCTGGTTCCAAAAATCCTGGCTAAAATTTTCATTAGTGGATACCTAATATTCTACTGAATAGAGATGCTTTCCAGAATTGGGGTCTATAGTTTGGTAGAGAAATATGTAATCTCTATTGACTGTTCATCACCTTTGCACCTTTTCTTGACATCAGAGCCACAGATGAAGCAATGGAAATATTAGAATACCACCACACTGCTAATTACAAAACAGCCAGTCATAGTGTAAATATCTTCCCAGTGAGCTCCTTGACATTACATGGAACCAAGAAGTTCTGTTTTACAGATCTCATCAAAAATTTGAAAAAAGTTAAGAATCCCTTATTACTCACTTTGTAAGCACCACTATTTTTGTAAGAGAAAGTGAAGCCCACTTCATATTTTTGTTATCAAAAGGAGAAGAGAGACAGACTTTCATCATAAAAGGAGAATTTAAATGAATATTAGAAAAGGATTCCCATAGAAAGAGTTTCTTCAGGTAAACCAGATAGTTTGGCAGTGTTATTCTGGCAGTATTACAAGCCTTGTCTTATTAAAAAAAAAAACAACAACAAAAAGGAGCTGGCTGGCATTTTTCATTTTTGTACCAAAACCTCCAAATCTATAGTTGAGTATTTGCAGACAGTATGAAAACTGCGTTGTCTGTGCTTGACAATCTTCCAGATTCACTAGCCCCACAAGAAAGCAGCAATGAACAGCTAAAAAGAACTGAACAGCCCTACATATAAAAGCAATTTAATTTTAAAAGCACTGTAGCTATATCAGAACTTAAAACATTTTATTTTAAATGCTGTGAGTTTTAAAATGTTGTTCCCAGGAAAAAATGTGATGAGCTCTAAAATACAATTCATTCAGGAGACTATGGGTCTGATTCTCATTTACATTAATGCCTACTTACACTGCTCTGGCTTTCAAGCATCCACTAGGTTCAAGCCAAAGCTTCAGTCTGACTTTCATGGAATATTGACCACATTCAATATGTTTTTAAATGAATTTTTTGCAGGCCATCTGGTAGATTAAGGATTAGAAGAGTGACTATGGAAGATAAAATCGCTAATATTGGGACATCTGCTCACCCTACAGCCAGATCAGGTGAGTCCTGTTAGTACCAATCCAGCAGTAAAAACATTTGAGCCTCTCCCTGAGACAGTGGTAAACAGAGGAAGGTGCAAGAATCCTACAAGAATAATTCAAAGAATAGCTAAGATCAGGAGGAAGCTTAGGCTGAGATTTACTCTGCTATCATTTACCTTAACTGTAAAAGGCAAACCCCAGGAAAGGAGCAAGTTTGGTGGCTAGTGTGTAAATGCTGTTTGGTGAAGGTCAGAATGCCACCTGCATGAAGCTTCTTAACATAACTGGCATCTACTACAACATCTTTGCTTTGCATTAAAAATAATTCTCTAAATTAGAAGCATTTTTATTTAGGCATTCTTAAACAAAAAAGGCACAACTTGGCAGAAGAGTGAATGAAAGCATTAATAGCAAGATAGGTATTGAACTCAAGTGGTGTCTTCATCAATACAATGCAATTATAACCTGGAAACATTTCATTTATCTCACAAAAAGTTTTTTTTCTACCAGTTCGTATAACAAGCATGACCTGTGATGGAAAAACACTATGTCTTTTCATTCTGGATATTCTTCGGATGGTCTGTTAATAGGACAAGGTGTCAAATTTGTTACTGCGAGTTCACATCATTCAGCACTTTATCCTGGAGAAGCCTAGGGGTGATGCAATATATTCAGGACTTTTCATTTCTACCACAGGCACTGTTGGTTTACTCTAGATGGGACTCCTACTACTCATTTTTCAAGCAGAACAGACCATTATCAAGGGCAAAATCTAATGACAAACCCCTTGCTATTGCAGGAGCACCATACCAAGCCTCCAGTACTAGCAAGTTATATTTTCCACCTGAAAAAAAATCATAAGCAAAAGTGGTAACTTCTGATGATGATGAAAAAAATAATGTAATATTGCTACAGGTTTCCGAATCAAGAAATTGCCAACAAATAAGTCCATTTTCCTGTGCTTCTTCGGTGAGCAATCTTGTCTTCCAGGTCAAACTGTCCCAATCAGCTTTCAACTAAGAGAAAGGCACTACATACACTGCACATGGCCTAAACATTAGTGATTAAATAAACAATACCATTCTGTGTTAGTTTTATCTTGGCATTCATTTTGTTTTCACAGCTTTATAAATAAAAGTAGTGACATTATAGTTGAATGTGGTTCATGGTAAAATGGTCTAATAGGCTCATCTCTCTTAATTATTGGTAGATGCCAAACATCTTTCCCACTAAAAAAAAAAATCTGATTGCCCTAGCCTGTTATCGTGATCTCAATAGTCATTTTGCATCAATAGTATTATTAAAATACAATAGTAACAAATATACCTATTTTGTACAATTATGCCTGCTTTGTACTTGAGTTAGGACCAGAAAGAATCATGACTGGTTAAACCAGTATTGGTTCAACATTTAAACTATTTTAAAATCACTATTTAACACTTTGTAACATTTCCTCTTTAACATATACAATATGATTAAGGCTACGTTTATGTCACGGAGGTAATGAAAGTCACGGAATCCAGGACTTCCAGAGACCTCCCTGACATTCTCTGTTTCAGCCCCAGGGTCTGCAGAACTCTGGAGCTGACAGCCAGAGGGGTCCTGGCAGGGTTCCGGCAACAGGCAACAAAGGGGCCCCTGCAAAGATCCAACAACAGGTGGCAGACTCCTGAGGGGGGCCTTCTCAGAGTTCCAGCGACAGGCGACAGCATTGGGCAAGCGGCTGGGGTGTCCCATTTTCTCTTTGGGAAATATGATCACCCTGCAGCTCCCAGCCACCATGGGTGGAGGGGGAACCCCAGAGCTCCCAGCCACCATGGTGGTGGGGAAAATCATGGAGCTGCAGCAGCAAAAGTCACAGACAGGTCACAGCTTCTGTGAATTTTTGTTTTTTTGTCCATTACCTGTCCATGACTTTTACTAAAAATAACCATGACAAAATCTTAGCCTTAAATATGATTGATAGAAGATTTCAGAAGATTTCTCTAGAGCTCTCAATCTGCACCTTCTACCAGCATTAAATTCACTTTAAAAAAATAAAATTTAGAAAGGGCAATTCAACTCTCTGACAATAATGTATTCATTTGGATGCAGTATTCTGGGCAAACTGTGATTTCTTTTTTCCTTTAGTCTGTAACTTTTAATGTCATTAAGGTTATGTAACTTACATTATTAGTTTATTGTACCAAAAATGCACTCAAAATTCAAATAGTTAATGACATTTTTAGGCCAATGTAAATCCAGGAAATGTGTACATTTCTATGCAACACAAATACAAACTTTGCAGAGCTGAAATCCTTTCCAAAAGTACCATAAACATTCTCACACAAATATCTAAAATAATGGGAGCCAAAATGTTATTTCATGCCTCAAGCTACTACTACACTACCTAGACAAAATATTACATTTGGAGAACAATGATACTTTGGTGCATGGTACAGTATATACTTTATAAAACTATACAGCGTGAACACTACATAACCATACCTGAATATGGCTCAAAATAATAATACATTGTTTGAAAAGATCTCCCATTTTCTCAGACCTTCTCCCATGTATCACTAACAATACAAAAACAAATAGCTATGTGAATATCCTAATGGCAATAGTACCACATCCATTTCCCTACTTATATGAGAATGCTTGCTGAAATATCAGACTTGAAGTGCTTTTTGAGTTTCATTGTTCCAGCCATATTAAAACCACTTGCTTTATTAGACCAAAACAATAATACAAGAATGAAATACCAAGCCATGCATATGAATTCTACACCTTTACAAAATATGTATGTACATTGATCCAAGGTTTTGGAAGTTAAACTTTCCTTGCAAAGACCAAAAGAAGCAATGCGAGGAAAGTTTAACTTCCAAAACCTGGCACCAATGTACATACATATTTTGCATACATACCTTGGAAATAATAAATCAGACAGTAATTTACACAGCCAATTCTAAACATTGGACTACAGAAGTTGAATTTTATCTTAACAAAGGTTAACAGGTGACTTGGTCATGAGAACCTAAATGTAGAAAAGATTTCTGATCGTAGAAGGCTCTTCGGTCTAGCAAACAAAGGTATAAGAAGATCCAATGGCTGGAAACTGAAGATAGATAAATTCAGACTAGAAATTAGGAGAATAATTTTAACAGTGGAGGTAATTGGCCATGGGAACCTTGTCTCTTTCGTCAATAAAAGTTAGTCCAGTAAAAGATACTGCTTCACACAGCTTCTATCTCTCATTGGACCCATACTCAAGGATGTGGTGGACTCTGAACCACTTGAAGTTTTTAAACCAAAACTGGATGCCCTTCCAAAAGCTATGCTCTAGTTCAACCACAAATTGTAGAGTAGATGCAAGAATCACTGTGTGAAATTCTATGGCCTGTGGTATGCAAGAGATCAGACTAGATCAGTAGCAGCAACCTGCGGCGCACGGGCCACATGTGGCCCATCAGCGTAATCTGTTGGTGGGCTGCGAGACAGTTGTTTACATTGACCGTCCACAGGCATGGCCGCCTGCAGCTTCCAGTGGCCACGGTTTGCCATTCCCGGCCAATGGGAACTGCGGGAAGCGACGCAGGCCACAAGGACATGCTGGCCACCGCTTCCCACAGCTCCCATTGGCCAGGAATGGTGAACCGCAGCCACTGGGAGCTGCGGGTGGCCGTGCCTGTGGATGGTCAATGTAAACAACTGTCTTGAGGCCCACCAGTGGATTACCCTGGCTGGCCACATGCGGCCCACGGCCCACAGGTTGCCCACCACTGGACTGGATGATTGTAATGGTCCTCCTTCCAGCGAAAAAAGTCTATGAATAATTTCTGAATTGTCACTAAAAATATTTAATAATTAGTATGCCTATTACATTCTACCAGCTATATATTCCCAGATATATTTTGTTCAATAAATACAATCTTTATTACTTTTGTATGTCAAGCAATGGTTAATCTACATCTATATCTTATGGTCTGTGGCATTCATGAGAAATCAACTGAAAAATAAATAATTTTAAAAATGGACAACATTTATATTCTGTAGGTAACAGTTTCAAAAGCACCTAAGACAATTAAAATCAATAGGACTTTAGCTCCAAAGTCATTTTTGAAAATGGGATTTAGGCTTAAGATAACATTTTCAAAAGGACCTACTTGAAGTTTTAAACAATATAAACAAAGGCAAAAAATAAAAGTAATTGTAACAATTCCCTTCCCCTTTCCTAAACTATAATGTTGGAATATCAGTTATGATGTGTATTAGCTTTTTTATTTCTTTAAGTGTCCTGAATCCAAGGGTATCACACATGTACACATTTTCATCAGAGCTCTAGTTTCCATAATATGGTCATTCCAGCATAAGCTGATGGTTTATAGACGACGAGATATGACACCCTTCCCAGCAGTTTATAAGAAGCTTCTTAGGCAAGAGGGTTTATGTTTCTTAAATCTACACAAAATAACAGAAACACAAAAGGTTTCTTTGCTTTCTAATTTCTGTACATAGAACCATAGAGACCCAGTCAAAATCAGTCTCTCCTTATGTTTAGGTGGCTTCTGCAAACTCAAATGTCTTGGCTGTCTACCTAAATGCCAAAATGTTTGCTACTTTCTCATTTTAAAAGTTCTGAACTCACCTCACATTTTCAGCCTCTTGGTGTGTTGAAAGGCCAAAAACGATGGCAAAACTGTGCAGCATTCAGTCTGGACAACAATATTTGCATCTCAAAACACAACAAGGATATTCCCATCCCTTTCACCCACTGCTTTCCACATTTCCAAAATGCAGATCAAATGGAACACTCGCATCCAAAAGGCCAATATTTTTACTTAGCTACTTGGTTAATAATAATAATTAACGTTTATATAAAACACATATTCCGTTCTTTGAAAAACCATTAAACTAACACACACTTACAGCATTTCTATGAGGTAGACACGGTAATCACCATTTAAAAAAAAATCAGTATTTGCAAACAGTTACCACAGAATGGTATGTGAGATATGTGGTACAAATTCTAATTATATTTTAGATTGTATGTCAGATACTACCAGTAACGTAGTTGAGGGTAACCTCAGATAAACTGAATTTACCCATTTTTCATTTGGGGAATATGGAGCTTAGTTTAGGTTAGTGTATCCACTTTTTTTTTTCAAACTACTACACCACTAGATAGATACTACCTTCTGATAACTGATAACTATTAATATGGGCATCTCTACACAAACATTTAGTCTGAGGCAAGCCTGAGGGTGAATCTACCCCATGCTAGCCTGCTGTACACTGTGTCTGTGTGGACCATGCTACTATGCACCAACAATTCCTTAATGCACTTTGATCTACTCCCATTTCAAAGTGTCCAGGCCTACACTAATGTAAAAACCAATGCAGACATGTTACAGTGGTATATTTCTACATTTCTTGGAAAAACTGCATCATAATGGTGAGACTCAACATTCACCATCATCTTAGTAAATATTTCCTACCACTAGAGGCAATGGCTAACCTGAAATTGGGAAATATCTATGGTTATCCCTGTAGTAGCCTATTAGCAACTCACAGTCATGTGACAGTAGCTGGTAATGCAGAGATCTTAAAAATTTCATAAAGATATTGATGGCAGCAGAACAAGGTAACCACAACAATGCTACTATATGCCCCAATTCAGCAAAGTACTTAAGCATGTGCCTAAATTTACTCACGTGAGTAGTCCAGCTGACTTCAAGAACACTACTCAGATGCTTGAAATGTAGACATGTGGTTAATCAATCTGCTGAAGTAGGGCCAGATTGCTTTTTAATTCTTTTAATAGTATGAAGCAAAATGGGGATTATTCACAAAGCCTCATTTTCAGCAAGGCTTTCTCACAGTTTCCCTATGTAGAATCCCTGCCATCAGCAGTCTCTCACTTTCAGAAGTATTGAGCACAAACATACTCCAGGAGAGTAATGTCTTGACAAGAAGTATTTTTATGGCTACGTTTTTTTTAAGTGAGAGGTCACACAGAAACACTCTTCTATTTAAAATGTGGCAAGCCCTAGTTTAAGCAAATTATTACAAGCTAAACTAATGTACCTCACTTCTGGAAGTGAAAGCTAATTAGATTGTGTAATTTATTCAGAGTTTAAATGTTAAATCCCCCACCCCAAGACCAGATCACTATGCATACCAAAGAGGGATTAGTTAAAAGACTGAGCTAATAACAACTAGCTCAAAGTTTGACTCCGTAGCAAAATCCAACTCTGGCTCCTTTCTTTAAACTTTTCCAGTAGAATCTAAAAATTGCCTCAGCTGAATTGCTATCCATTACCTCACAATTTTAAAAGGCCAAATTCTGTTCTCATTTACACTGTTGTAAATCCAGAATAATTCCAATTACTTCAAAAAAGTTATTTTGTATAAACATCAACTGAGAGAGCAAAATTTGTCCCATTATTACCTCAGTTTTTGTTTATCACTAAAGTGTCTTTTGGACTCCCTTTATCTCACAGTTCGAAGCTCTACATCATTAACAAAAATGGCCTCAGGCTTGCTTTTCTTCCTTGTTCTTTAAAACTGCATTTTAACATAGGGACACAGTTGGTAGGCCAGAACATTTACTATTGTCAATGTTAGTTAAGGGGAGGGGTGTTCTTTTTGGGGGGAGGTGTTAAATCAATTTTTCCCAACACTAGAATTTTTTACCTCTAACATATTAAGAGGCAACATAAACAAAGCAGTGATAGACACCATACATTTTTCCCCACTGACTTTTAGCCAAAAAGAGTCTAGGTCCACATTTTAAGAAGTTTGCAGGCAATGATAATTTATTGGGCTGGATGCACAAATTATAAGGTGAAATTATGTAGATCAGTTGAGAGGATCATAAAGGGAGGGCGGCTGCAACTCTCCCTCAGTTCTCTCACAATTCATAGCCTGTGTATCTGAGGACTCTGAAAAGCAGGGATGGAAATTGTATTGTGGGATCCATGCTGACTGCAACATCTCAAAGAGCCTCAGTTATTATAGGGTAAGCAATCATACTTTCTTCTTCGAGCATGTCAGTGAGGATCCCATTGTAGATGATTGGCAAGCAGTATCCTCTTTCAGATGGTGTGTATGAGGTGTATCAGCTGCGTTAATCAAATAAGGATTGAAGAACCTGGTACCTGCCCTGACTGCCTTGTTAACTGCATAATGTTTAACAAAAGTCAGCGGAGGTTACTCCATGTGGCTGCCTTACAAAGCTCTGAGACTGGCACATTTCTGAAGCAGGTTGACGAGGTCATCTGCACTCTGATGGAATGTGCATTGATGTTTGGCAGGAAAAGCTCACAAGTCAGCTGATAATATGTGGAAATGCACTGTGTAATCCACTTGGAGAGTCTCTGTGAGCCTGGCCTTTCAATACACCTAATATGGACACAAAGAGCTGGAGAGAGAGCCAGAAGGGCTTAGTCCTGTCTAGGGTATATAGTTGAGCTCTGGAAATGTCCTGAGTGTGAAGATTCTTTGCTCCTGGAGAGAAATGTTTCAGAAAGAAGACAGGCAAGGTGAGTGACTGACACTACTTTGCAAATGAACTTCAGGTGTCATTTCATCACCACTTGTGCCTATGAAATAACATGTGTGGCAGTCCAACCATGAAGGGTTCGGTCTCGCTGACTCTCTGAGCTGATGTGATGGTGACTAAGAAGACCATCTTGATAGTAAAGGTGGTACAAGGAATATTCAATTATAGCTTCAAGGAAGGCTTCACAAGCTGTAAGAGTACCACATTGAGGTCCGAGATGGGATTTGGGTCTCTAACTCAAAGGCAGGCATGAAGAAGGCCCTTGATTAATCTCGACACTGTACCTCCCTGCCAAATTCCATATGAACAAATTGGTCACAGTATCACCCTAAGAACTGCTAGAACTAACTTGATGGATAGACCTTTCAATATGAGGAAAGGCGGGGTGAGAGGGGTATTAGAGAGACAAGGTGAGTAAGGTAATATCTTTTACTGGACCAACTTCTGTTGGTGAGAGAGACAAGCTTTCGAGCTTACACAGAGCTCTTCTTCAGGTCAGGCAAGCTTAATCAGAGTGTTTCCCAGACCTGAAGAAGAGCTCTGTGTAAGCTCAAAAGTTTGTCTCTCTCACCAACAAAAGTTGGTCCAATAAAAGGTATTACCTCACCCACTTTGTCTCTCACATATCCTGGAACCGACACGGCTACAACAACATTGCATACAGGAAAGGGGTGTGTCCTTCTCAACCCCATCCCTGGTAATGACTCTTATTATGGACACATCAGGGACAGGATGGAATGCCCTCCTAAATCACCTCCAACTGCAAGGAATGTGATCCCCAGATGACCTGAAGTTGTACATGAATGTCCTAGAGATGAGGACCCCCGGGCTGGCCTGTATCGTGCCTGGATGCTGGCTGGATGAGCATCACTGAGAGAGTGCTCCAAGCAAGTGCAAGAAATTCTCATGCAGAGCAGGAAAAGCTGCCACTCAAAGGACCTGCTCTGCAAAATGAAGAAGGCTTTACAAATGGGTGACCAAGAACTATGTGAATCTGGTTGAAACCCTGATTCCAAGGATCCTGGATTATATGCTGTTTCTGAAACAGTCAGTACTCGCCTTTAGCTCTTTCAAAATCCATTTAGCAGCAATATCAGTGCATCATGCACCAATTTTGTCAGATTCCATTTTCCTCACACCTTACAGTGTCAAATCTGATCTCTCGTGCATGCGCATCTATAGTGAATCCACAAGGACACACACTAAAAAAAGAACCACAGCTCTCATTGACCTCCTCACACATTTTAAGCCACTCTGGAATATGAGAATCACAAAAAAAGAGAAAAGAAAGAGCTCTAATGTCCTTTTACCTTAAAATATTATCAGATACACATTGTTTGGTCTAGACACTGCAGCTGTTTCTTACTTTATTGTCATATTATCTAGCCTCCTTTTCATTTTTCATACTTAACTGAACAAAAAATTCAAACAGTTTCAGTAAATATCAATACAAAACTGTGCTTTAGCTAATATTAATCTATAGGCAAAGAATTGGTATCTTACATTTGGACAGATGACATTTTCCAACTTTAGAAGTTAGGTTTGAGTTTGGGTAGAACTTTGTCAGCCCTCCCAATTTCAGTTTACAATGGATTCATGAGTTATATGCAACAAAACCGGGTCTCAAGGGTTATACAGACTATAAAGTATGAAAATTCTAGGCAAAACAAAACAAAACCTTTTATTAGACAAAGTTTGGTTTACATGTAACTGGGACAAATGCACATGCTTGAAAATATTAATCAGTATTTTAATTTGGAGACTGAACAGGTTTTTTTTTTCAGAAGGGGAAAGTGCAAGTTTTTAAAAATACTTTTAAAAAATAAATGTGCTTTACAGAAGATTATTGAGGATGGTTATGTCTGAAAAGAATATTGGCGAGGGGGCACCCAACTGGTAGAATGATATTGGAATATGCAGGTAAATGCCCCTCCTGGTAAACAGGTAGAATGCAGTCTGGCATTAAATTATTTTTCTATAGGCTGTATCTGTACAGGTTTCACATCAATAGTGGTGTACCCAATGGCCACAGCTGAACCTAAAGAGATACACCTTTTGGTGGTATTGGAAAAACCCTCTTTACTCAAACAAGCAAATCAGCAAAGTATTCTTGCCCAAGCTGGATACAGCCTGGGGTCTGCTTGAGAAGGGAAATGCCCATTTAGTACATATCGCCGTCTTCCTTTTCCTCAGCAAGACCTGCAAGTCTCTCCGTGATCACCGAGTGGCAAGACAGGTTGTTGACTTGGGCCTCCCCTTCCCCACCAGTTAGCTGTAGGCCTAAGGCTTGTAAGCCCAGCTCCCTGGAAGCTCTAGGGGGAAGCATTCTCCTGCACAAGGCCAATCCTGCTCTTTCTTCTCTCTCTTTCAGGCCGTAGATCCAGCTCCTTCCAATCTTAAAAGAAAGAGATCATCCCCCTAAAAAAGCAGCCAGTTCCCTCCTCAAATTGAAACTGCCAGATGTATAGAGGTGATGTCATGTAATAAATGTATGAGATTTTTGACTGCCTCACCTGAACCCTTGCTCACTAATCCATCTTGCTAGTTCAAACAGATGCCTATTTGTTGGTTTGTGGTAGTCTGTCAGAGTAATATTTTCTTCTCTCAATGTGAAAGTTTCTCCAAAATGATACCTGCCTGATGGCCGGGCGGAGTACTATTCAGTCTTGGGCTAGTACATCTTTTCTTTACCTAAAAATGACAACTTTAAATATCAACTATTTCACAGCCATGTTGGGCTAGAAACTTTAAACCGTTGTGAAGTTGCCTCTACCCCTAGAAGGTTCAGACGGGACGAACTTTAAAGTAATTTTTTTTTTAACTAAGGAAATCTATTTTAGGTCATTATTGGAGGCATTTTAAATTTATTTTTCATTTTTCTCTCCTCTGAGCCCTGCAAAGTTGGATTCGTAGTAACTAAAGCCTCTCTGGCCTTCCTAGCTGAGAGATAAAAGAAAGTCCCAATAAAATTCTTTATAATGTACTAAGATAGTCTTAATTATACTATAACATGTGGCTTCTACAGAATACGTGGAAGACACTCATAACTCAATCATGGATTTGTCATTTGTGGGTAATGCAGTCATGTCAAACCTGTGTTTACACCACACCACCATGTATTCTATATTTTCCTCTCTCTCTCTCTCACACACACACACACACACACACACACACACACACACCCTGCAAAATAAGCCTCTTTTGTTTGGGGAGCTGGGCTGATTTAACATAAATACTGTAGATTGTGCCAGCAATGCCCCTCTGCCATATACATTGGCCAAACTGGACAATCTCTATGCAAAAAAATAAATGGACACAAATCTGACATCAGGAATCATAACATTCAAAAACCAGTGGGAGAACACTTCAACCTCTCTAACCACTCAGTGACAGACTTGAAGGTGGCAATTTTGCAACAAAAAAACTTCAAAAACAGACTCCAAAGAGAGACTGCTGAACTTGAATTAATATGCAAATTAGATACAATTAACTTAGGTTTAAACAGAGACTGGGAATGGTTGGGTCATTACACTAATTGCATCTATTTCCCCATGTTAAGTATCCTCACACCTTCTATGGGTCATCTCCATTATCACTTCACTTTTTTCTCCTGCTGATGATAGCTCATCTCAATTGATTGGTCTCTTACAGTTGGTATGGCTACTTCCACCTTTTCATGTTCTCTGTATATATAAACATCTTCTTTCTGTGTGTTCCATTCTATGCATCCGATGAAGTGGGCTGTAGTCCACGAAAGCTTATGCTCAAATAAATTTGTTAGTCTCTAAGGTGCCACAAGTATTCCTGTTCTTTTTATAGATTCATAAATTCCAAGGCCAGAAGGGATTGTTATTATCATAAAAAGAAGAACAGGAGTACTTGTGGCACCTTAGAGACTAACAAATTTATTTGAGCATAAGCTTTCGTGGACTACAGCCCACTTCATCGGATGCATAGAATGGAACACACAGAAAGAAGATGTTTATATATACAGAGAACATGAAAAGGTGGAAGTAGCCATACCAACTGTAAGAGACCAATCAATTGAGATGAGCTATCATCAGCAGGAGAAAAAAGTGAAGTGATAATGGAGATGACCCATAGAAGGTGTGAGGATACTTAACATGGGGAAATAGATGCAATTAGTGTAATGACCCAACCATTCCCAGTCTCTGTTTAAACCTAANCCTTAGAGACTAACAAATTTATTAGAGCATAAGCTTTCGTGGACTACGAAGAAGTGGGCTGTAGTCCACGAAAGCTTATGCTCTAATAAATTTGTTAGTCTCTAAGGTGCCACAAGTACTCCTGTTCTTCTTTTTGCGGATACAGACTAACACGGCTGTTACTCTGAAACTTGTTATTATCATCTAATCTTACCTCCCATATAGCACAGGTCTATAGAACTTCCCCAGAATAATTCCTGGAGCAGATCTTTTAGAAAAACAGCATCATTATAGCTCAAAACTGTTATTGCAAATGCACTGCTCTTGTATTTGTACTAAAAATTGTCAGTTATTTTTGGTACCAAAAATACCTTCTTTACATTTTACTACATTTCTACTATTTTAGCCCCTTTTGTGATGGTTGCCAGTATTTCCTGAGAAGTGTCTTGATTCAGTCATAGGACTTACTTGATAAATCCTTGTTTGTTGGCAAAAAGCACTATCATTTAATAAGTCTGGGCTATAAATGATTAAAACTCAGAAAACAAAAATTTAAAGTTAAAGTTTAAATGAAAAGGAAGTGTTAAATAAGCATCTTTTGAGAACAATTATTTTATAACTGACTATTCATTACACACACCAGTTTTCTTTACAGAAATATACTAGCTAATGATAGTACCCAACAAACTAACAGTTGAGTTATTTCTTTCTAATGTAAAGTATGCAAAGGCATATAATCAAATAAGTCATATGAAGCAAGGCTTTGTATAGTCACTATGTGACAAATATCCAATATATTCATTTTTATATGTAACTATTTAGTGTGTGAACCCATTTTAGTAAGCTGATGTTAAATGATTTCCTTAGTGTTCTAACAATGTTTGCCCGTTTAACAAACAAAAACGCAACAACAGGAAAAAATCCCAATGATCACAATTAGATATGCTTCTCTAATTCCAAACACTGTTGGCTTTCAAGGTCATCTATGGTATAAAGTTGTCTGACTTTACTGGATGTTAATTCATTAGAATTATACAAAATTATTATCTGCAAATAACATCCTTTAAAAGGTCACATAATAATCCACTCTTCCTACAGCAAGCCTAATTAGTATGAATCTGATAGTATATATATATTCTAATATGTCCAATTCAGAAGTCAAGTATCTCATTTTCTTGATATTACATTGTTGTGTGGTATATGTAGCTATGTTACATGGAACAAACTTTTGCATATTTAGTAGAATTTCTGTTCCCATTCATGGTTACTGATCTTGCAGGATTTTTATATATATAAATGTATGCATATATTATTATATATATTCACACACACACACACACACACACACACACGTATTGTTCTCCCATTAAATATCAGCACAGACTACAATATGGTAACACAGAAAGTTTTCCCATTATCAAAAAGACCCATAGCACATTTGCAGATATGTTCTATTACTATTTTAAAATATGTGAATGTAATACTTAATAGAACCACTGATTTCTCAATAAATGTGTGTTTAATTACAAGTAAGTCATGCGTACCAATGTCTAGACAAGTCTGTTATAAAACAACATCAATAATGATTAAAAGCTATTTCAGCAGAAACCAGTGATGTCTTGGGAGCGAGAGAGAACAATCAAGCGTACAATTTAAATATAAATTAAAAATAGTTACTGTAAATGTTAAACTCAAACATTTATTCATTAACTTAAATAGCTAAACAGAAAATACATTTCCAACCCATGACCAGACAAGGTCAGATGGAAAACCAATTCCTTCTGAGCTATTAAATTAACAAGATAATATTCTTACTAAATACATACCTCCACTTACCTGTATTTCCCAAAGATTCCAGTTTTTATGCTGGATGCAGTAGCAAATCATGCAGTCAGATCCATGTGTCCTTTTTTGGGACAGGAGACATTGCTTACAGGTATATGAAGTCTTGATGATGGATATATCGCAATTTAGGAAAGCATTAGCAGAGTGTGTAGACATGAGACTGCATATGAGTGCCAATAGGAATGCAGACACTCTAATTTATGTATCTTAAAGGAAAACTCCACCCATTTTGGTTAGCCTAGAAATCTACAAGTTCAAAAAGTAAAAAAGCGCTGTTGACCATGAATAAGCTGTTAGATTTATTTGAAAATAACATTTTAAATTACAGTTGGAGTCTTAAATCCTCAGCTGGTGGCAACCATCTTGCTTTGTGATATTGGCAGTCTAGAAACCATGTTCCAGAGATTGTAAATAAACTAATTTCAAACTTGATTTAATACTACTTCAGCAGTTCAGAGAAAATCTTTAATGGCTAACTTTTTTTAAAACATTCAATTTTTAAGCAATGAAGTTTGTTTAATGATTATAAATTGTTTAATGATTGTATTAATGTAATATATCAACAGGAGGGTAAATTTATAAATGCCAGTCTATGTACATTTTTATTTTTGAGTACATTTAGCAGTTTATTCAGAATAAGAGTTTTATAAAACTTTATGACCCTGTAGCATATTTTCAAGAAAGACCTAATTTCTATTTTTTTTAAGAGAACTGACCTCCAATTTTGTGAGCACAGTCAAGTTATTAGATATATGAATGCTATAACTTGTGCTCACCATTAAATTCTGGGGGTAAAATTTGGAATTTGTAACTGAAATCAGACTTTAAGAGTTTGCTTTCTGAGTTTAGACAAATTAGTTAACTGCAGGTATCTAGCTTCATTGCTTTGTGTATTTTTAGTTATATTGGACAAGCTTTAATTTTATTAGTGTTCCAATGTTAAAGTTGCTGAAAACATTAATAATTTTTTTTGAGGTATGGTAAAACAGGTGTTCTCAACCTTTTTCTTTCTGAGCTCCCCTCCCCCCACAGATGCTATAAAAACTGCATGGCCCACCTGTGCCACCACAACTGTTTTTCTACATTTCCAGCACATTAAAAGCTAGGGCCAGCATTAGGAGGTAGCAAACAGAGCAATTGCCCGGTGCCACACACCACAGAGGGCGCTGCGAAACTAAGTTGCTTGGGCTTCAGCTTCAGTCCCGCACAGTGGGGCTTGGGCTTCACCTTCAGCCCCACATGGTGGAGCTCCTGCTTCAGCTTTCTTCCCTGGGCCCCATGACTCTAACGCCAGCCCTGCTCTCTGGTTTATCTTGGCGGACCCCCTTGAAAGCTGCTCGTGGCCACCCAGTCTCAGACCCAGACTTTCCCTATTCATATTTCAAAGCCTTTCTGCTAGAGAAACAAAGTTTTATTTCATCGTTCTAAGTATTCAGAAAAAGGCTTAACAGAGCTAGAGAAGTGACTTCTCCATATTAAAGAGAAGGTGGGATGTGGAGAAAGCACAGCCATGTACATTGACACTCCTCTGAGAAAGATTTTTATCTCAATTAGTTTCATGGGCCCTTCATCACTCTTCTCCTCCCACCCTTATGCAACTGTTAGACTCGGAAGAAGAAACTATTATTTACTTTCAAGTAACTTGTTCTTTAAGATGTGCTGGCTATATTCTACTGTTAATGCGCTTGTGCCCCAAACACTCGAGTTTGGATTATTTTGGCCAGCAGTGTCCAGTGTCCAGTCACACTCACTTTCCTTGTGCCTCCCAGCCAGGGCATGAGAAACATGGACAGGGCAACAACACAGATTCCAAGTGTTATAGAACTCCAGAGTGGTAGGGAAAGAAGGACACATCATGGAATATGTATGGACAACACATCTCAAAGAAGAATTAGTTATTTACCTACAATAACTGTCATTCTTCAAGTGCTTGTCCGTATATATTCCACTCTTGGTGTCTTGCAATTGGTGAACTTCAAGTTGTTGCCCTACATATTTCCAAATATTGGAACATTTCTCAAAGAAGCTGCAGAAGCTCTTTGAGCCCTAGTGGAGTGGGCCATACTCTCAATAGTGGGTCTGTGTTAACTATTTCATAGCATAACCTCAGAGTCTTTTCTACTATGGATAAAAGTATTCTGGAGCTCCAAAGAGCAGCTTCCCTCTACTGCTGTTGGGAATCCATGCTGTGAGGTGCAGAGAAATTGGATCTGGATGGAGGATCTATCCCTCACTTTGAGATACTATATCTGGCTGGAGATTGGAAGTTTAATGGAGAGATTCCTCAGGTCCCAGAATCAGAATTTCCTGGGCCATATCGATGCCAGCATGATTATCTTGGCTGAGTCCTCTCCTAGGCTCCTGATGACTCTTGGAATTAGCGGAATTGGAGGCTATGCATACATTAGACCCAAAGTCCAGTGGATCAGGAGCACATTTGACAGAGATCCCTGGTCCTGGCAGAATTTGGAGACAGAACTTGTGACATTTTTTGTTCTGATTTGTCAAGAAGAGGGTTGAGCCCACCTGGCAACCTTAATGGTTGCTCACAAATTGCCTGCTAAGGTGGTCTGCCAACATCCTGCAAGCCTGGTAAGTGAAATGTACCAAAGGTGTACAGCATTTTAACAAAGAGGGGTGGATCTTGCCCCCCGCCCTGGCCTGTTTATATAAAACATCATTATGATGTTGCCTGTCATGATACACTTAGTTAAACAGTTCAAAATTGTCAGGAATATGTGAAACCCAATGAATAGCCCTTAGTTTTAGGACATTTATATATAAATGAGCTTCTTGGGGACACCATAGCCCTTGAGTCTGAAGATTGTCTAGATGGGCCCCCTACTCTAAACTAAAGGCGTTGCAATGTTCCAGGCCCCAACTAGGCTATGCCTACTGTGAAGAGAGGCAGAGGCAAACCAACATAATGGAGATAATTTTAAACTTCTAAACTTTATAAAGGAAAAACCAAGACATTGGGCAGGAACAATAATATAAAAAAATAGAATAATAATATAATATAAATAATAATAAGTAACATGAAATACTTGCTTAGAAAATTAGTAAGCTGCAAATTACCATCATAATAAAAGATGTTTCTCAACGCTGTATCACTCCAAGAAGGAATCAGCTCCTTCTCTCCCTGGCTGCAAAGTCAAGCTTCACCCTAATTGTCCTGACTTCATCTCTCTTCGGCTTGCGATGCTCTTTTGCTTCAACATTGCAATGACCGCATCTCTTTCCAACAGGTCCATCCATGAACAGCAACTCTTCCCCCAGAGAGCCTTACCCATTCCCCAAGGCCCTGGCACACTGCCCTTCAGGGTCCAGCTCCTCTCCCCAGCTTCCTAAGCAAATCCCTTTTTACCCCAGTGCAGTCTCTTTTCACCTCCTTCTCCTCTAACTGCCTTCCAAATGCTTGCTTTAGGTGTATTCTGAGCCCAACTCGAGCTGCCCTCTCATTGGCCATCTCTCTCCCCAGAACAGCACTCTCTGCTGCTGCATCACAGCTGCAGACCCTAACATTACCTTTCTTAGTCAAAACTGCAGCAGCTGCTAGTGCCAGGGCTAGGTTTACCACAGCATCATTCAAACAGATGTTAATGTTTGAGAGAAGGTTACAGTAACTCCTCACTTAAAGTCATCCTGGTTAACGTTGTTTCGTTGCTGATTAGAGAACATGCTTGTTTAAAGTTGTGTAGTGCTCCCTTCTAACGTTGTTTGGCAGCCGCCTGCTTTGTCCACTGCTTTCAGGAAGAGCAGCCGGTTGCAGCTAGCTGGTGGGGGCTTGGAACCAGGGTGGACCGGCAGCCCCCCTCTCAGCTCCCTGCTCCCCTAAGTTCCCTGTGCAGCAGCCACCCAGCAGGCTACCAATTGCCAGCAGTTCAGCTGTCCCTCCCCCCACTGCCATGTGCTGCTCCTGCCCTCTGCCTTGGAGCTGCTTCCGGGGGCCTCCTGCTCGCTGTGCAGAGGAGGGAAGAAGAGGGGGGCTAATATCAGGGTGTCCCCATCCCTCCTACTCCTGTCCCCTGCTTACTCCATCTTCCATATAGAGTAGGGGACAGAACAGGGCTCAGGCCGGAGAGAGCACTCTTCTCTAACTCAAGTGGCAGCTGTGGCAGCAGTAGGAATGGCATTATTGCAAGCATGTCTGCTGACAACTTCGCTAGATGTACCTGCAGCGAACTAAGGGCTAGGCCCGACATCTTTAAGAAGAGGTGATAGTCTAGGATAACCTGAATGCCCATTGTATCAAGGGGATGTTGGTGGCATTGTGCCCAGGCCAAAAAGCGATGCCATTCAGCCTAGTAGTAAGCTGTACTAGAATCTTTTCTACTTTGAGTAAAGATTTCCTGGTCAGGGGTAGATCCTGAGTGTTCTATTTCTGATGCCTATCCAAATACCAGGCCATGACATGTAGTGAGCCCAGGTTGGGGAGCTTGAGTTTCCCGCCATCTTGGGTTTGGAGATCTGGAAGTGGGCAGATCCTGATGGGTGGGCATGTGGACATCCTTAGGAGTTCCATGAACCAGAATTGTCTGGGCTAGTAGGATGGTGATGGCTCTTCCATATGACTTGTGATAGGGGATAGGGGGAAAAAAGGCATATCTGAGGCTGTCTGTCCAAGAAAGCAAGAGTGTTGCCCTGGGAATTGCTGCGTATGGTTCCTCTGGAGCAATACATGGAAAGCTTCCTGTTCATCTGGAATGCAAAAGGTTCCATAGGGGTGTGACATGTTGGATCACAGAACCCCGCCGGGGAGCTGCCACCTGATGTGCCAAGACTACTTCTACCCCGCCTTCCCTGCCAGCTTGGGTCCCCAGTACCCTGTCTTGCTGAGCCAAACACTCCAGTCTACTCCAACGAAGACCCAGGGTCTGAATTACTTGCCCCAAAGCTGCAGGTTTACCTGAAAGCAGCTAACAGAAGCGTGCCTGTCTTTAACACTCAGATGCCCAGCTCCCAATGGGGTCTAAACCCAAATCAATCCATTTTACCCTGTATAAAGTTTATGCAGGGTAAACTTATAAATTGTTTGCCCTCTATAACACTGATAGAGAGAGATGCATGGCTGTTTGCTCCCCCAGGTATTAATATATACTCGGAGTTAATTAATAAGTAAAAAGTGATTTTATTAAATACAGAAAGTAGGATTTAAGTGGTTCCAGGTAGTAACAGACAGAACAAAGTAAGTCACCAAGCAAAACAAAATAAAACGCGCAAGTCTATATCTAATCAAACTGAATACAGATAATCTCACCCTCAGAGATGCTTCAGTAAGTTTTTTCCCTCTCTGGGTTTCCACCCCTTCCTTCTCAATGGAAAGATACCAGGTTAAAGATGGATTCCAGTTCAGGTGACATGATCACATGTCGCTGCAAGACTTCATTGCCCACTTGCCAGCACACCTACACAAGAAGACTTACAGGTAAAACACAGCCATCTGCAGACAATGTCCTGGTTAATGGGAGTCATCAAGATTCCAAACCACCATTAATGGTCCACACTTTGCATAATTACAATAGGCCCTCAGAGTTATATTTCATATTTCTAGTTTCGGATACAAAAGTGGTACATTTATACAAATAGGATGATCACACTCAGTAGATTATAAGCATTGTAATGATACCTTACAAGAGACCTTTTGCATGAAGAATATTCCAGTTACATTATATTCACTCATTAGCATATTTTTATAAAACCATATAGACTGCAACATCACAAGGGGAGTACCCCATCCCATAAATATGTTGGTCAGAACTATGCTGTGCACCTTTCATTTGTGGTCTGTAGAGAAATTTCTGCTTAGCCTGACCCTCATAGGTCATGTTTTCTAGACCTTTAATCATTTTTGTTGCTCTTCTCTGAACTTTCTCCAATTTGTCCATATTTGTCCTGAAATGTGGCACCCAGAACTGGACACAATACTCCAGTTGAGGCCTAATCAGCACGGAGTACAGCAGAAGAATTACTTCTCGTGTCTTGCTTACAATACTCCTGCGAATACATACCAGAATGATGTTTGCTTTTTTTGCAACAGCGTTACACTGTTGACTCATATTTACCTTGTGATCCACTATGACTCCCAGATCCCTTTCCGCAGTACTCCTTCCTAGGCATGACCGGTACTGTGGCCAAAGATTGGGATGCTGTATCTGCAGCATCTACCATGGCCTAGAGAACTACCTTTGCCATCAATTTCCCTTCATCCAGAAAGTACTGGAACTGGGATCGATTTTCCATGGTGAGTTAACCTTTAAATTCAACAAGCCTGGTGTAGGTGTTAAAATTGCATGTAGCCTGCAGAGCTTGGTAATTGGCTATATAAAATTGGAGGCCTGCAGAGAAGGCTTTCCTACGCAGAAGATCCAACCACTTTGACCCTTTATCCAGCAAAGTGGATTTCTGTGAATGTTGTTGAGCTCTCTCCATAGCCACCTGTACTACCAGCAAATTAGTGGCAGGGTGGGAAAATAAAACGTCAGCACTCCTGACTGGCACAAAATAGCATTTTTTGGCTCTCTTTTGGGTAGGGGCATAAGATGCTGGTGTGTTCCAGACCACTCTGGCCAGTTCTATTATGGCCTTGTTGATCAGAAGGGCCGCATTGGTCAGTCCCTGTGGCTGTAAAATGTCGAGGAGTCAGTGTTGGGGGTCATGGATCGCCTCTAAACAGGATTTGCTGGTGATCATGTGGCGGAGAGGTTGACAATGGGATGACTTTGTCATCCAGAGTGGACAAGGAGGCCCCAGTCAGAACTGGTGGTACCAGTTCTGATTCTTCCTCCTCATACACCAATGGAACTGGCTGCCGAGAGGGAGAAGTGGTATGACTCCCACAAAAGGTCTGGGCACCAGCCATAAGGATCACAGGAGCCTCCAATAAGGCCAAAAGAAAGGATCCATCAGTAATGGAGATTCTCATGGGAATCAATACCATGTGTCCCTGAGCGGGGGTCATAACCACAGGAATAATAATGCTTCAGATGTCTGTCCGGGCTTTTGGACCTTCGCAGAGATACTGCTGCAGCTGTCTCCTCCAATTCTGAGGACAGTTCCATTGGCAGCGGTGGTACCATTGGTACTAAGGTGCTCCTGATCAATGGATAGGAATGGGGCCCCTCCTGCAACAATGGCAGCGTTTCCTCTTCTGGGGTAAGAACATCTCTTAGTAGAGCAGGATCCAAAAGAAATGGAGACTGCAGGTAGGGGGAAAGATATCCTCTGTTGTTAGAAAGGTCTCTGTGTGGCCCAGAGATGCCTGAAGGGCCTGCTTCCTCCATCGTGGCTGGATGGTCTCTATATTGACGAGGTGGTACTGATGATGAATCCAGACCTGCACTCATGGATGAGACTAGTGAGTGTTTATCTTTCCACCCTGGTACCACAGTCCCTGCTGGAACTGGTGGATCCTCTTCTTTTGCACCTTACCCTCCAGCCGAGGGGGGGGGGGGGAGTGTCTTTGGTGCTAATTTAATGGGTTCCGTATGGGATGTCTCCCACAACTGGAGTGGTCTGAGGAGGAAACGTGTTTGTTTCGGATGGTCTGCTGTGGAGATCTGTCCTTATACCCATGGGAATATTTCTTACTCTCATGGGGAGCCCTGCGTGGTAAGTCCTTGGGCTTCATGGCTCATGCTTGGAGGGGCATGGCTGGTCAGCTGAGACTGATGTACGGGGGGGGTCTCCCAGGCTTGGGACAGAGTGGAGCATAGCCTCTTCCATCAAGAGCTCCTTTAGGTGGAGCTCTTGGGGATCTTTAGTTCTGGGCATGAAGGACTTGAAGATACTGCACTTTGAAGAGATGTGTATCTCACCCAGACAATAGAGGCATTGGTCATGCTCACTGCTGCTGGAAAAGGAACAAGGGCAAGAGATTAAATTCTTGAAGTCTAGGTCCCTGGGCACAGTTCATGGGGCTGGGGAGGATTTTCCCCCCCAAGTGTGAAGGTGTGTTATTCTCTTCTATACTAGACTATGTACTGTCAAGCTGGGGAACTTTCCTCTGGAAGGTAGGCTCTGGCCAATTAGTGGTTGATTATAACTCCTATGAACTTTATCATCTGTGATGTTGGGAGGGATGATTTCTCATAGATCACAAGGAGTCCTAGCTGAGAGAACAAAGGATATATCCCCAAGGCTATTGCAGTCTCCTGTTGGGACGTGACTCTGATCAGTCAATCATCGAGGTATGGGTCTCTGTGATAGGGTGCTGATCAGAAACTCCTGAGCCAGCCATCTGTCACTCCAGCTCCAATTAAGGGAGATAAATTGGAGCTGGCTAGAGAAACCTGCATCTGATTGGCGAAGGGGAAACAGCTGTCAGCCTAATTAGCCTGGGGCTATATACAGGCCCAGAGGAAGGAAGCAGGGGGGAAGCCAGGGAGTGGAAGGAGAAGGGTAACTCTCCCCTCTTGGCTGCAGGACTGAGAAGCCCTTAAGGCTGAAATCCCCAAGAAGTATATGGTGAGAAGGTGGTGGGATTGCAAGCTATAAATAAACTGCACTGGTAATTGCTGAGCCAGAAGGTCTCTGAGTGGTTTTTGGAATGGAGCAGAGGCAGGACCAAGGGGGGCCCTGCCACAGTCTCCTTAAATGTGCTGCCATTGCTAGGCATTTCTTGAACACTCTTGGTGCCATGGAAAGTTCAAAGGGCAAAACCCTGTAGTAGTAATGGTTGGATCCCACTGTAACTCTCAGGTACTTCTTGTGGGCCAGATGGATAGCTATATGGAAGTATGCATCTTGCAAGTTGAAAGCAACAAAGTAGTCTTGAGCTTGAAGAGATGGGATGATGGAGGCAAGCGTTACCATCCTGAACCTGAGATGGCTTATGTATCTGTTGAGTCTCCTCATGTCAAGGAAAGAATGAAGATCCCCTTTCTTCTTCAGAATCAACAAGATGAAACAATAAGGCCACCTGACTGTACTAGGCTCTGATGAGAAGGGTCCCTGAAGAGAGGCAGGGAAATGATGTGGGTAGGGAGTAAAAAAGGGGAGTTGGATGGGGTAGCCATGGGCAATGATCTCTAAACATCCATCTGTCCAATTTTATGATAGATCATGCCTGGTGAAACAGGGCAAGGCAGTTTCTGAAAGTAGCACTCACTTGACTGAATTGGATGTGGCTCATGACTATTCTGTCAAATTTACTGATGTGGTTTAGGAGCAAGGTGAGTTCTGGAGGACGGGGAGGGTTGGCTCCCTCTGTATCATGGGATTTTCTTGGCTTGATATTTAGGCTGCCTGTGATGGTAGGATGGTATCCATGACTTTGACTGGGATTAAGGACAGTACAGCCTGTTGTATGGGTCTAGGGAGTAAATCTCCAAGGAGAACAGGGCAGCTTTTGAGTCATTCAGTGACTGTAGAATGCTGTCTGTCTGCTCACTAAATAGCCCCATGCCCTCAAAGGGCAAATCCTTCATCATGGCCCGTACTTCTCTTGAGATACCTGATGCTTGGAGACACAATGCTCTGTGTATTGTCACCTCATTGGCCACAGACCTTGCTATGGCTGGGAGGAATCAGTCACCACCTGTAATGTAGTCTTGGTCACAAGTGAACTTTCCTTAATTATATCTCTTAGTTCTTCCCTGCTGTTATGCAAGAGCTTCTCTGGGAAAGCTGCCACACTGTCCCAGGTTAGGAAGTCACAGTTGGCCAGTAAGTTCTGACAGTTAGCCACAGGCAACTGGAGAGGCAGAGGAGTATGACTTTTTCCCATGCAAGTTGAGCCATTTGGGGTCCTCCTTGACCTTGGGGTATTCTTGCTCAACTTGGATTTCTCTTGTACTGCTGACATGACTTAAGGAACCTGGCTGGGGTAAGTACTCAAATCCTGCCGGAAGTACTTGGCATCTCTTCTCTACCTACTTTGCAGTAGGTGTCATTGTGGACAGAATCTGCCATAAGGCCTTAGCAAGGTCCAGCAGTCCATCATTTGTGGGAAACACGATCCTGGCTGGACCAGAAGCTTACAAAAAATCAAATAGCTTATGGGATTTCATTGATATTGCTGTGATCTCTATCTTTAAAGTGTCAGGAGCCTTCACATGGTCCTCCTGAAATGACTGAACATCATCAGGCACTGGCCCCAAGGCCAAGGATGCCAATTCATCACAAAAGGCCCTTTGGTGGCAATATGGGGCACTGGTGCTGCTCTGCCGCTGGAACAAATTCCTCCTGATACCTTGGAGTGATCCTGTCTTCTTCCTCAAATGTGTTGTGAAACCAGTCTCTTGATGCATGAGATGGTGGACTCCAGTAACACAATTAGGGCCATGGTTGCATACCATACAAGTATGATTGATTCATTGGGTGTTGGTTAATCAAGCATCAGCCCCAATGAGCCAGTGGTGTTGCAGCTCTGTAGAGGAAGCAAGCAGACCTTTCCATGGTGTCAACCACTGACCTCCCAGGAGAGAGTACTCTACTTGAATATGGGGAAAATGTATGCTCCAGTGATGGTGTGGAGATGTGGATCTCCAGAGGCAGTGATGAAGCATATAGGGGTCTTGGTACTGGCATCTGTCCTGGTACTGTTACTGTTCTCGGGGTACCCAGGATTGTGTGTCACCTTGTTACCGCCTTCCTCTAATGTCTTGCCGTGATAGCTGGGTGTTAGCTCCCTAACACCACCAGCCTAATAGCCACTCAACCACTCTCCTCAGGACTATGCCAGCCCTTTCTTTTCCTTGCTGATTGACAAGTCCCCTTGAAGCATTCCCCTGCCCCAGGTATCTAGCCCCTGACACTGGCTACTAAAAGAAATCCCAGATACTCTGATCTCAAAGGAATAGTGTACCCGAGATTTATCTTAAATCACTGCTACTGTATAACACACAGCACTTATGATCACTTATAATAAAAGAAAAGATTTATTTAAGAAAAATAGAGATTCCACTGGAAACAAAAGAATGACAGAAATAAGTGGTTGTAACACAAAACAAAATCATAAAACACAAAGTAAGGCCTACACTTATTAATAGTTACTTTTTCCTATCCAATGAAGTAGGTTTTCCCTTCAGTGTTCAGTTGGTTGCAGAGCTGGCGGCTTCACAGGAACCAGGTTCCAATCCTTCATGAAAAACACCTGTTCAGCAATATGTCTTCTCAGTAAATGGATGCAAAGTGTCTTCCTTGACCCTGATATACTGAATCAGTCTTTTGTCTTTATTCACAGACAGGGTCATCCCCAGCCTGTTATAATGTTCCTATTAACCTCCAAGTGGTTTTGATTATTTGCAGGTGTCTTTAATAGTTTTCCATTGACTGTTCTGGGATGAGGCAAGGGTAGACAACTGAACCTTCCATTACATCCGCAGTTCTAGGGAAGGGTGACAACTCTTTCCCATTTGAATGGACCATCACTGAGACACATGATTTTCTGGTGACTAACTTATTCCAAGACCAGAAAGCACAGTTTTCAATATAGTTACATTATTCCTAAAATATTTCCCATACACACATCTCACAATGATTATGAATATCATTAAGTTACAAGCTTTCAGTAGAGACCTCACCTACTACCTTTCCTGGATAAATACCAGGAAAGTAGTGTATTAAATGGAGTGAGTTTGTCAGGTCTGAGATAGGAGTTGCTTGTAAAGAACCTTTGCCCACTGGTACTAATGGGCCTCTGTCACTGATACTGGCAGATGTTTCAGCACCAGTGGTGGTTCCAGTTCTCCCCGGCTCATTTTCTGTGTTCAGTGTTGATGCTGAGAGGTGCATGACCAGATTCATGATTTGTGTCACTGTAGGCTGCTCCTTATCCCTAGCCTTCAACACTGTATGAGGCCTGATCAATTTCTCTCCAGAGGCTTTGGATGGTCTGTCATTATAGAAGGACACCAAGCTCTACCTGGTGCCGTGCGTTCAGACCAGACCCTTTTGATGCCAAACTTCGACACCAGAGGGGCTTAGTTCCTGTTTTGATGCTATTGACATTGGAGTCATCTTTTGTGCCGAAGTGATGGTAACTGGTTCCTTTTTGGTGCAGTCTTCTTTGTGCCAGTTTTTGGTGTAGCTTGTCTGCCAGATGAGGTACTGGATGATATTGGCTTGTCCACTAGCAGGATCTTGGAGGTCATCTCCTCAGGTTCCAAGGAGACATTTGTGGATTGTTCCAGAAGATGGATGGGAATACTGGTAAGTATGATTTAATGCAAAGGCATAGGGAAGCGTAAATAAAAAAATCCTCTCTAAGATCTCTATAATAGTTGCAGAAATAAATCCCACAAATTTCTACTTTTAAATTTCAAGAAACTAGAGGTAGGAAAATTATTGAAAGTTACAATCTGGTTCTGATTCAGCTCTTCATCCATAAAGATGAGCCAAGGAAAAGTCAAGATAGTTAAATACTTTTCTCATTATTCCCTGTCAGCCACTGTGACGTTATATATATTTATATATTCAACTTATGTATTTTCTTTTTGTATTTGGCTAGTCAGCTCAAATGGCTCAGCTCATGTTTTGGCTCATAGAGCCAAACCAGACCCTTTGGCTTGACTCTATCTGCAAAATTTGTGGATTGTACAGTTTTATAGCAAGATGGTTTAAATTTCTGAGACCTTCTAAAACAAATAAGGATAACACCCATCAAAACTGCTTCATGACGGTCATGGTGTGTGTTGGGGAAGGAGCAAGATAATGGTATACTTGTTCTGTGCTTGCTTCAGAATTAACTAAACATCAAGCTCAGAAAACTTTCCTGTAGTTGAAGCCTCCTCCATTTTTACCCAACTATGGAGTTTCTCCTTTAGTAATCATGCCTAGGAAGAGCAAGTTAAGAGAAATTCAATAAGTGACCTAACCCAATAATTGTCTCTCTCTTATTGTACAACTTCTTCATTCAGAAAGAAATGTGTACACCAAGTTTTATACCCTCTGGTTGAGATCTTCAAATTCCTCTTAAGAATGAGTGGCAGAAAACATTTGAATACCCTTTTGAAGCTTCTATTGGAAACACGTGCAGGCAAATGCAGCATACTACTTAGTATTCAGATTTTACTATTTTCCTTCAGTGCTGAACAAAAGACATCCAGATCTACACTTAACAGTACTGCAGTCCTTTGCTTTTACTCTGTCCAATATTACAAAAGCTGAGGATCATGGTGAAATCCATTGCCGGCAAACCCAACATAAATTTAAGCAAATACTACTTCACACAGCTTATACTCAAAACTGTGGAATTTATTGCTGCAATACATAATTGCGTCAAAATATTTAGGTGGATTTTCTAAGGAACCAATAATTTTATGATCACTAACAATTTCTTTAGTTATAAATGTCAAGGAAAGAACATGCCATTATATTACTTCAAGACACTTGATTATCTCAAAAGTCACACACACATTCAACTGCTCTACCTATTTACAGCATTGTAGAAGTCAAGATATCTCCCTTGCTCCCTCTGCACAGTAACAGCATTACAGAAGTTGAACAGATACATTATGAAGCGTTTTTAGGCAAACTTTTGAACCTCAAGACATTTGGTTCTCAGTCTGAAAGTTGAATAGGTTCTGATTTTATGAGGATGTTATCTGTATATAACCGAAATGTAGCCATCTGTACAAAATGTACAAAATCCTAGGTAAAAATCTTCTTGCAGCTACTTACCTGTTCAACAATTTTAAAGTGCTGTTTTATTTTAAATTTCTGCAATTGATTTTCTACCTAGGGTAGCTTCTGCTGCTAAAATATTATTTATATATGCACATACAGCACTATATATATTATAGAAAAATGTGTTTGTACATTTAAACACACTAAGAGACATATGCTTATTGTTTAATATGATTGCTTAAAGAAGTCAAGCTAATTGAGAAATGCCATGGGAAAAAGAGTAGGTACACATAGGGTGAAATTCACCCACATGTAGCGGTACAGCACAAGTCCTGTGGAAAAAATAGGCCTTGTGCTGGGCTCTTTGCACAGGGATGAACTTCATCCAGAATATAGTGCCACAGCAGAATCTACTGTGGCCCTATAATGACCCTACAGAGGCAGCTATTGCCATTTAAAAAAAAAAAAAAAAAAAAAAAAAAAGAAGATGAGAACTGTTGGAAAAACTGAAATAAAATATAACTTGAGGAAAATATTAAGTGCAAACAAAATTTTCTATAGCATGCTCGAGATTAATAAAATCACGATTCTATAAAACAGACATTTAACTCTAAATATAGAGCAAAAACCAATGTTGGTGGCTAAGGAAGGATAACTGAAAAACAGTATGCTAGTATAGAAATTATCATTGAACAGGGATTTTGGCACTACAGTCTAAAATTCAGTAATTTTTTAATATTTAAATATTCATTCAATAGTATGTCACACTATACTGTTTATTGCTTTTCATTTCACTTAAGTCTTAAAAAAACCCTGTAAAAAAACAGAAAGTTTTACCTGGTTTTATTTATTGTTCAGAAACAGATAGTGCTTATTAGACTCAAAAGCTCAGAAATGAACATTAAGAGTCAATAAACTAACTGAAACAAAAGGTCTATCAAATATTTATTTTTATAGGCATGCAAACAGAATAAAAGATAAGTTCCAGCCATATTAAGTGTCATCGACCAAATTTATTTACTTTTGCATTTCACATTAGATTTTAGATTAAGTCTGATTTCACAGTAACACGATTCCATGTAAAAGCAGGAGGAGTTACTTAAAATAATTGTAAATTACTGATGTAAGCGGTACTAAAAAGAACTAAGTTAATATTAAACGTGAAAAGAAAAGGCTATTTGATAACAGACAAGATTTTAGGCAGCAATTTATAATATGAATTTAGTTGTCGTAATTTAAAATATTTTAGTTTTCTGCCAGAAGTGGAGTATTTGAAGCCTAAAAGGAAAAATATGCATTTTATTTAGATTGTGAACACTTAGATGCATTGGACACAGATGCACCCATTGAATTTGGCATTCATTTTGGTGACAGCATACCCCATGACTTTTAGATAATAGGACTTTCCCCCTAAACAATAGCTACTGTAGAGTCCTTAGTAACAACAATGTGCGAAGGAAAGTGCCCTTCCCAACTCACAGATAAGTGTTTGTTTTTTTAATTTTCTTAAAAAGGCTCAACCCAAACCAAAGCCTATCTTCCTTCCTCCTTCAGCCATCCAAGGATGGATTATAGGACTAGGATGGGGGGGAGGGATAGCTCAGCAGTTTGAACATTGGCCTGCTAAATCCACGGTTGTGAGTTCAATCCTTGAGGGGGCCATTTAAGGATTTGGGTCAAAAATCTGTCTAGGAATTAGTCCTGCTTTGAGCAAGGGGTTGGAGTGGATGACCTCCTGAGGTCCCTTCCAACCCTGATATTCTATGATTATATGATTTCATGCTGAGCAAAGAGAGGCACCTTGTATTTTGATCAAACTGGTTCAAACTGATCTAAATCATGAATTTTGTTGTTTTATTGAGAATTGAAAGCGTTTGGTAAACTTCTATTTTGAAGTAAGTTTTCATGAACCTATGATGACATTTATTATAATTGTCTGGAATAGGAGTAGGCACTGGTCCAAGTCTCTCCTTGGTACCAGTCAGTGGTGGAGAGAAGATACCTGCTGATAGAGAAAAAGGGTTAGCGCAAGAAATCACAATAGCAGTTTGATGCAAAAGTGAATTTTAGCTAAATATAAAGTGGGATTACACAAAAATGTAAATGAGGAAGTAAATATTAAAGAAATTGGAAAAGGGGAGGTGGTCATTTTTTTGTTTACTCAGCTGCGTTGACAGTTTCCTGATAGTCTGGTAAGTTGCTCTGACTAGCTGAGGGCAATGTGCATGCAGATATTTCTTAAAGACTGGAGTAAGGGTGTGTCAGAGCCTGTGGAAGTCTGGTGCAATGACCTGGACATAGGCAGGCCAGCCTGCCATTCAGTGCAGTGTTCAGGAACCATAGGCCAATGGGCAGTCCAAAGACAGGAACCATGGGACCAGGGGCAAAAGTCAGAACTGGGGTCAAACAGGAAACAGAAGCCAAAGCTGAGGGTCAGTAGCATAGGGTCGGAGCTGGAGCAGTCAAAAACCAGGCCGACAGGGTTCTGCAACCAGAACGAGGCTGAGAGCAGATGCCAGGTAAAGGGCAGGGTTGAAGTCAGGAGCTGGAGACGAGACTGAAAGTCAGATATTGAACAAGAGGGTCTGTAGCAGCAGTAACCCAGAATCCATCTTGTTGCACAGACAACTTCCTGTTTCTCTTTCTAGCTTAAATAGTGTAACCAGCTGAATCAGGGACTCTGGTGGAGTGCAAGGCCTTAGGGCTCCCAATTCTCCTGTCATTACTATAGCCATCCAGTGGTATCGGGGATGCGGCAGTGGCCTACGGGCCCGCGTTCAGGACCCGCAGATCCTCACAGTCTGGATAAACGGAAATCAGAACTAGTGCAGAGGTACAGGGTCACTGTGCAGATGGCCCTGGCATCAAATAGATCCCTTAGGGATCTGCTAGGTCTGGGCAGGCCCCTTACACTTTCCCCAGGGAGGGACAAATGCTGCCCCTCAAACAGCAACATGTGGAGGAATCATCACAGAAATTTCCTTCCATAGACCTTTATTGTGTTTCTAAACACAGGAGGGGATAATAGGGCATTAAATCTGGAAGATTATTTGAGGCAAAAATTGAAGTTTCTATTCAGTGGGAGAGGGAGGAACTTCTGAAATTATGATTTGGGTACTGACCTATTGGTGTTTGCGGCACTGATCCTTTCAGATGGGAAACTGCCTCCAAACTCTGACAAGTATATGTACCAGCAATGAGTGAGGATTGCCAGCTATATCTTCAGATAAAAAGGTACACAATTTACTGGACACAAGTTAAAGGTTTCAGCTTTGCCTGTATTAAGGCAATGGTAGTATTTTAAACCATTGCTACCTTCAAATTTTTTTTTCAACTAGTTTCTTAAGAAGATCTGAAAATCAATTCCACTTTAAAATAGAGAAGACCAGGGTTTAAAACAAAATAAATTACTTTGCTGACCCTCCTTCTTACATGTGTAAATTAGTTCTTTTCTAAAACTGCCTTAAGTGAAAAGTAAAGCCTAATTTAAAAACAGCATGTGTAGAGATTATGGTATCCTGTGAATTTTGCTAAAACTGATCCATTAAAAGGAACTACTAATCTGCACTGTTCTAAAAGTCTACAAAGGAGCTAATAATCCTTAGCTAAAAAATACCCATACTTAAGTAGTTCTAACCAATATATGGCATTACAAGTACTATTCAAAAGGTTAGCCTCTTTATACTGAGTCATTTATACAGGGTGAACTCATAAGCCACTGAAGTGGCTTCTATTCAATCTGTAAAATATATAAAGGTAGACATGATTGGAGAACACATTAATTTACAAGGGACACCTTTCTTAAATATATCTGAAACCTGCTTAACTTCTATGCAAACATTAAACAACTAAGAATGCATATTTCATCCTACATGTTAATACTAATTTTCTCTCTCTTTTCTCAAGGTTTTTTACTTTCAGTTTCAAAGTCTATGCGAAAGGTAGAAGATGATGATATGATACTAAATGCGCTCAATATAGGAAAAGCTCTTTGGAATGGAGGTAAAGCAGAGAAGACAGAGACTACACCTACTCTTGAGCACTACAAGATGGAGGACAGCAGCTTTCTGGATGAGGAGGAAGACAGAAACCCAAAATTCTTAGTGAGTTTCCATTTTTTATTGAACACTAAAACATGAATAAAAGCTCAATTTATAGTCCTTTTAAAAGGGTTAAAAGCTTACAATTTTAAAGAATGTTGTGGTGGATGGTTTCAGTTATAAGATCATGCAATTACTGAATGCTAAGTTTTCAAATATAGGTATCTAATTTTAGTCACCTAAATCTGAGTTTGGGAAACTAAACAAATGACCTGATTTTTACCAGGATTCCAGGTGGTCAGAACCTGTAAGCAAGTATCAGTCTACCTTTTTATCACTGTTTGAAAATTTTGCCCATTCTGTACTAAAAATATATCTTAGAATGTCAACAGGATTAGCCATACATACCAAGACGGTTTCAATCCCACTGAATAACTAAACTGAAATTAAGCTGATCATCCACGTTATTTTAACATGCACTTTGATTTTAAGGTTTCTTAGCCAAAGTCCCAATGTGTGGCATTGTACGGCTTTTAAATGACTGTCTGTTATAACACCTTTGTTCTGAATGGGGGAAAGAAAAAGAAAACAAAAAAAGAACTAAACACAATGTTAACATTTCATCTTTAAAATTTAAATCTTTTTTTTTTTTTTTTTTTTCTTACTTCAGAATATAGGTTCCAAACACAATTTCATAAGCCATGGTTCGCCACTGAACCTAGGTATAAAACAGCTACCTTATCTTGCATCGAAAGGATCTATGGCTTTTCCAGCTGACACTGAAATTCAGAATATTGAATCAATACAGGAAAGGAGAGAGACCGGGGATGAAGAAAACTCAGCTAAATTTCCTATAGGAAGGAGAGATTTTGACAGTAAGTGTATGTGTATTTTTCCACAGAACAAATATTTCAACTTAGAATATAAAAAGAGTAAAATGATTTTTTTCTTCAGTGCTCAGGTGTATGTTGGGAAGAGTCTATCGACCTTGTTGGCAAGTTTGAAAACTGTTGGCCTCCTCTCTAAAGAAGCATTGGTTACCAATTTAATGAAACTTGAAGTTACTGTGCTTTTGGTATTGCTATATATGTACATCTAAATACTTCTATCTGTATTTCAAAATAGAGGGAAACATGATTGACATTTTCACTAGATAACCTAGTTGTAATAGTTATGATGTATTGTTACTGAAATTGAGAATGCTGCACAATCAAGACTTGTCACTATATTTGTCTAATGAATAATATATGTAACCTACGTTAACATAATATATTTGGACACTATGAAGCCAAAATGTGTTAATGCACCTGTTATCTTATTCTTTCAAAATGTACAATGTTTATTATGGAATAGTAAATTTACTATATACATCAAAATAAAAATAAGATTCATAGTCTAAAAAAGTCAGTTAACTTTTTCTGACCAGCAATCAATTTATTCTTGGCTGTAGCCTTGTTGCCTTTTGCTGCTCCATCTAGTTTGCTGTCCAATTTCTCCTGTAGTATGTTTGATATCTTGGGTCTCTTAATATTTGTGTACTGAGATGGTTCATTTTCATTATTGCAGATGACTTTCTCACTATTCAGAGCCATGTGTTTCCTCTTTGAGCTCTTGTTTCTTGGCTGACAACTTTTTGCTTTTTCACTTTTACTTCCATTCTGAAGAACATTTCCAGAACTGGTTCCAAGTGCTGATCTTTCAGGAGGGGACTTTACACCTTCTGTTGTGTAAGAGAATAAAATATTTTGGGAAGGAAAAAAAAGTTATTACTCCTAAAGTAGTTAGCCAGGATAGTCCTAGGATTTAAATGGCATAAAGGTCATGTATTTTAGCAAGAGAGTGCTTTCTTAATAAAATGAACAATAATAATTTGACTGGCCATCAGCTAGCCAACAACTATAAACAAACCTAAACATAGACACGTCACCATTAAATTTTAAAATGGCATTACACATGCATAAATGTAACCATCAACAACTTCAGGAAATAAGTTTATATACAAAGTTCAAAATGTTGCAAAGGATGAATATACTTATGTCCTAACAGTAATTTATAGAATACACATCTTGTAATGTGTTTAAAAAATAAAATTAACAATTAGCCATAATTTTCCCATTCAGTATATAAATTTCCCTCAAGCACTAGGTCATCTCTGTAAAATGCATAAAAAGAAACCTGACATACTGTTGGTTAAAATTTATTTGGGGGTTATGATGGCAGTAAAAAATAAATAATTTACAATCTATACTGCTAATTTCAAAGCACTTATCTCACATAGCACAGACTAAAAAATATTTTAGATTAGTTTTTACTGATTGTAACTTGTGCAAAGCTATTAAACCCTCAGTTTTGTTTTTCCTTGAAAAAAACCCTTTACATTTGACTTTTAATAAAGATTGATGCAGTAGTCTATTTGATAAAAATCAACATGTATAAGACCTGAAAAATCAGGAATAAAATGTTCTCATTCACTCAAACATCATTCAGTTTACCTGCAAAAGTCTCAGCCTCTAAACAGAGAGAAAGCATTTGTTTTGGTGCTGGATGTATGCAAGTCGGGATTTGGCTCCTACTGAAGAAGTGCTGACCCTTCTTCTCAGTCATCAGGTCATCCTTGTAGGTACAAGCGAACTGGGACCTGATTAAGGGTTGCTTCATCTATGAAGGGTGAATGACACTACTTTTAATTGTTAATGTTTGTTTAGAAAATTATTTTAAACTTTTTTATTATCGGTAAAATAAAAAGTCTTGGGTATCATTTTCCCCTCCCTCCCTCCCTCCCAGTTTTAACTTAAAAGGTAAAATTAATCAAAAATTACCTAAACTACCAGGAAAGTTAACACAACACAACCAAGGTGAAATAAATTGTTTATGATATTTTCTATATATAAACTAGTTCTAGAAAAAATTATTTAACAGTAAATTGAGGCATTCTAAAATGAATATCCGTTTAATTTTTTTTTTTTTGACTGGTCTCTTTTAGAAAGCTGCATATTTAAGCCTTTTAAAAGTCCATAATCCTGAAAGCCTCTCTGTAAGAGATTTTTGCCTTGACATTTAGTAGCATCGGTTTACCATTTTGAGCTGCTATCATAGCGAGTATTTGCCTAGAGCCAAATCATCCCTTACACAAGCTATGAACAGGATGAGCCCACTATTTCCTATGACGTATCAACAAGCAACTTTCATTGGGATAAGGCTCCCCATCAAAACAAACTATGTAAAAGAATGGAAAAAATGAAACCTCAAAAAAGCACCTCTCCCCCTCAACAGAGACAAATAGCTATAGTCCAATATAAAATTTGACAGGTTTCAGAGTAGCAGCCGTGTTAATCTGTATCCGCAAAAAGAAAGCTTATGCTCAAATAAATTTGTTAGTCTCTAAGGTGCCACAAGTACTCCTGTTCTTTTTGTGTATAAAATTTGAGTCAAATATACTAAAAATTGGTCTAACTGTAGAACACTCAATATTATTCTATCCCTTTCTTGTTAGATGAAAATTTCAAATTTTCAACTCCCTCACAAAACCAAATAATTTCCATACAGAGTGTAAAAGGCAGGCCATATGATTTCCACAGATATACTGTCCAAGACCCAAATGCGTTAAAAGCATCTGCATAGCCTGAGTTGTCAGAATTCTACAATACCAACACTATCATATCTACCTCTGCTGTATTTTTAGAGAAAATTGATTTCCACCCCTAAGCTTCCAAAGCCAGAAACCCAGCTGATTAGTACTGATCAATCAGAAAATATGGTTCAACAATAAAAAGAGAATAAAAGTGGCATTATGGGCTGTATTTCCATATTCACTGGAGTCATAGACTTTAGACTTTAAGATCAGAAGGGACCATTTTGATCATCTAGTCTAGGACTCCAGATCAAATTTGCTCAGTTTATATACAAAAATATGGTTTCCCCAGCTAGTAGCACTACTAAATCAATCTGGGATTTGAAAAAAATATCAAGCTTTATTCTTTCTGGACCACTTATCATCAATAATATAGATTCTGCAGACCAAATTCTGTCCTGAGTTTTAGCTATAGAATTCAGCAGACTTCAAAGTGGCTGACAGGTATCAATAAAGGAGATAATTACTTTATAATTAGAATATCCAACTAACAACTCTACTGACAATATACAAGTAGGGCTGTCACACGATTAAAAAAATTAATTGTGATTAATTGCACTGTAAACAATAATAGAATACCATTTATGGAAATATTTTGGATATTTTCTACATTTTCTAATATATTGATTTCAATTACAACACAACACAACCAAAATGTACAGTGCTCACTTTATATTTATTTTTGATTACAAATATTTGTGCTACAAAAAACAGAAGAAATAGTATTTTTCAATTCACCGCATACAAGTACTGTAATACAATCTCTGTATCATGAATGTTGAACTTACAAATGTAGAATTATGTACAAAAAATAACTGTATTCAAAAATAAAACAATGTAAAGCTTTAGAGTCTACAAGTCAACTCAGTCCTACTTCTTGTTCAGTCAGTCACTCAGACAAACAAGTTTGTTTACATTTGCAGGAAATAATGCTGCCTGCTTCTTGTTTACAACGTCACCTGAAAGTGAGAACAGGTGTTCCCATGGCACTGTTGTACCGGGTGTCACAAGATATTTATGTGCCAGCTGCACTGAAGATTCATATGTCCCTTCATGCTTCAACCACCATTCCCAAAGGACATACATCCATGCTAATGAGGGGTTCTGCTCGATAACGATCCAAAGCAGTGCGGACTGACATGTTCACTTTCATCATCTGAGTCAGATGCCACCAGCAGAAGGTTGATTTTCTTTTTTGGTGGTTTGGGTTCTGTAGTTTCCACATTGGAGTGTTGCTCTTTTAAGACTTCTGAAAGCATGTTCCACACCTCATCCCTCTCAGATTTTGGAAGGCACTTCAGATTTTTAAAGCTTGGGTCGAGTGCTCTGGCTATCTTTAGAAATTTCACATTGGTACCTTTTTGCTTTTTGTCAAATCTGCAGTGAAAGTGTTCTTAAAAAGAACAACATGTGCTGTGTCATCATCCAAGACTACTATAACATGAAATATATGGCAGAATATGGGTAAAACAGAGCACGGGACATAATACTCCCCCAAGGAGTTCAGTCACAAATTTAATTAATGCAATTTTTTTAAATGAGCATCATCAGCATGGAAGCATGTCCTCTGGAATAGTGTTCAAAACATGAAGGGGCATATGAATGTTTTGCATGTCTGGCCCGTAAATACCTTGCAATGCAGACTACAAAAGTGCCATGTGAATGTCTGTTCTCACGTTCAGGTGACATTGTAAATAAGAAGCAGGCAGCAGTATCTCCTGTAAATGTAAACAAACTTGTTTGTCTTAGCGATTGGCTGAACAAGAAGTAGGACTGAGTGGACTTGTAGGCTCTAAAGTTTTACATTGTTCTGTTTTTGAGTGCAGTTATGTAACAAACAAACAAAATCTACATTTGTAAGTTATACATTTGTAAGTTATACTTTCATGATAAAGAGATTGCACTACTGTATTGTATGAGGTGAACTGAAAAATAAGATTTCTTTTGTTTATCATTTTTACAGTGCAAATATTTGTAATAAAAATAATAATATAAAGTGAGCACTGTACACTTTGTATTCTCTGTTGTAATTGAAATCAACTGAAATTGGTTCCTGGCCAGTGGGAGCTGCAGAGCCAGCGCTTGGGGGTGGGGGGCAGTGCACAGAGCCACCTGCTGCACCTCTGCCTAGGAGCAGCAGGGACCAGGTGCCACTTGCAGGGAGCTGCCCGAGGTGAGTGCCGCCTGAATCTGGCACCCCAACCCCCTCCCACGCCCCAACCTCCTGCCTCAAGCCTCCTCTCCCAGAGCCCGCGCCCCGCACCCCTTCACCAGCCCCAACCCTGCACCCCCTCCTGTACCCAAACTCTTTCTCTCTTAGTTAACCGGAATTTTTCACTTACCGGCATCCCCCCATTTACCCAAAATGCTGGATAAAAAAGCTTTTACTGTATTATTCTCACAGCAAAATGACTGACCAAGTATTCTCCAATTGGTGAATAACATAGAAAAAGCATCCTGACTGGTTAATAACTTACATCAGTTAATAATTAAATCACAGTGTTTTAATATCATGTGCTGCAAAGAGACACAGGAGACACATTAAAGAACCATTTGCGGCTTCCAAGCCTCAGTCTGAGTATCACTGGTTTAAGGTTTCCAGCCTAGAGGACTCTTCCCCTCTTCTCTAAGCTAGCAGATGTTGTGCCCCATTTGGACAGGGACAAAACCTCAAAGGCCTTGACATTTATATTGTCAAACATTGGTTATTAAGCTAACACCACTGACTTTGATTCTTGCAGATGTGCAAAACCACCTAAGTCAGAAATAACCCTCACTTTTCCTTAGGAAGCAACACATTAATCATCAACCATCCAGAGGGTCACATAATATTCATAAAAATATTACAGCTCTTTCCCATGTTCTTCATGGTAACATGGATGAGTTACAATTTGTGCAGAGCTGACTAAGATATTTCATCTACATGACAGAACCAGTACATAGAACATCAAAGTAGTCAAAGAAACCACAAGGGTTTCTTTTTTTTACTTTCACAGACCTCAGTGAGCAGGGCCGGCTCCAGGGTTTTGGCCGCCCCAAGCAGCCAAAACCAAAAAAAAAAAAAAAGCCGCGGCCGCAATCGCGATCTGCGACGGCAATTCGGCTGGAGGTCCTTCACTCCGAGCCGGAGTGAGGGACCGTCCGCCGAATTGCCGCCGAATACCTGGACCTGCCGCCCCTCTCCCGAGCGGCCGCCCCAAGCACCTGCTTGAGAAGCTGGTGCCTGGAGCCGGCCCTGTCAGTGAGGCAAGTCAGCTCTGAAAGCTTATAAGAACATAACGAGTCAAATGTCATGGGTGATGTCCACTGAGATAGTTTCAAGCTTGGACACTTTAGGACTTCAACACTAGGAGCCTGACAAAAACCCATTTATATACTTCATTGGATCTTGGCTCTTGATCTCAAGGTCTTGTTCTCCTCTGCATTACACCCTGTGTAAGTCATTTCCAACTGTGCACTGGAAAACCCTAAATAAAATAATTGTCCACTTGCTCACACTGGTGCTACTGTTTCACACCCATTTTACATAAGTGTATATGGCTACACAAGGTGCAAGTCCATGTTGAATCAAGCTTTAAGAGTTTCCTGAATCTAAATGTGCCAGCTGGTCAGGGAATGGATATTTACTAGCAATAAATGATGGTATATTCAGAGTGCAGCAACAACAAAAAATACATTAAAGTAGCCTGAAGGCAGAATAGCAGCAAGAGCTCAAGGCTGAATTAAAGCAGAGATACTACAAGAGCTCAATAGCTTCTGGGGTCATGTGATTACATCATAATCTTGGTTTACACTTTCTTTCTTAAAGACTTTAGCCCTCATTGTTGCAAAGAGAGGTTTGAAAATTACACCTGAGTATATTTGACACAGTGATGACTGCCCGAGTCTGCAGACAGCATGAAACAATAGTTCTTATAGATTTGAACTGCCCTTTTCATTTCACTGTGATATTAAGTCCCAAGATCCACTGAAGCAGATATACCCCAACAGCTGTACTACGGGGTAGATCTGCTGCCACCAGAGATGAGAGGGTCCTGCTGTGCTCCTATGTGGAGGAAAGGGAGATCATACAGTTTCCCCTCCCTTGCTAGAAGAGGAGAGGGATCCCCTGCCACCGCCACTCCCAAAGGGGGTCGGGACAATGGGCTTGGATGCCTCATTTTGTGGTATGCCGGAGGCATATGTGGGGCCCTAAGGGCCAGATTAGTTAGCATATGCTCTCACTTGGTCTTCTTGTACCTTTTAAAAAATGCACTTTATTTAGTTTGTTTATGATGTGCCAGTGAGAATCCCATATTTTCCCTTGTATTAATTGTTACTAATGTATGCCCTTCTATTTACTTCTAAAAAGTTACATCTGATAATCTACTCCAGATCTCCCTCCAGCCTCTGCATACAGACAGAACTGCCAACACTTAGTCAGTAAAAATGCTCAGAGTGGGTTTTTATATACTGGAATAGCATAATAGAATTTAAAAGACTACATCAGTAACAACAAATGCATGTTTTTATTTTCTGGCCAACCAATCAAGATATCCTTTGGAGAAGGAAAAAAGAGTGGAGAGAGAGATGAAAAGGAGGAAATCTTTTCCTGACCCTTTGCGGAAAAAAATAGGAAGGGGAGGTTGAAAGAGGTTTAAAAGGAAAGAGAAAGAAAGAATGGCAAAATGTCATTTGCCTTGACCAAACCAAAGTATCGCTTTATTCAACCATGAAAAATGTCTTGGCAATCTCTCAGGTAATAGCAAGTTTTTCTTGCCCCAAATCCATCAAAATCTTTAGCAAGACACCATACCAGCCTTTGACTATCCCAGGTTTACTCATTATTGTTTTGAGAGCATTCAGTCTTAAATCACCACATCACTGGGATTTGAGGGTGCCTTGAGACACACAGGATTTGGCCCTAAGAGAGCTGTTTAGGTGGTTCCTGGAATCACAAATACTGTTCTCTCATGTAAGTAGGGTTTATCAGATTCTAATAGAAATTAATGGATAGCAAAAAAAGGCTAGAATTATTCTTACTGCAGAATTTCTATTGTGTCAAAAAACAAGAAAAATGCTTAGTGCACTCCTCAGAGGTTGAAATCACTAAGCAAAGATGTTCCTCATAATTCTCCATTAAAAACAAACAAATTTTGTTTGGTGCAGTAGATGAGACTAGTATCTCAGAAAGATAGCTTTTCTTTAGTCAAATGTTGAGTTTTTCTGCACAAGTGTATTGGATACACAGAAAATCTTGATAGGTTCCTGTTGATGGCCTTCCAAGTCTCTCTTTATTTGTACTGGAATCATAAATAGGCAAAACAATTCTCACTAGCAACAGCTCTTGGAGAACTAAACAACTAAGAATAATATCCAGCTTCATGCACTGCTGTCAAGTCACTTTATATAGACATAATCAAGTCACATGAGAAAGGCAGATTGAAATTCTCTGCTTTATAGAGCTTTTTCCTTGGAAGAATTTCCATACACAGTAAAATTATAATGAACTTCAAACTTGACAGGTTTTTTTTAAAACTGAAATTAGTGTTAGGTTCCTTTTTGGAAGAAAAGATTACCTCATATAGGAAAGATTGTCTCCAGTTATATTAAGAAGCGAAATAAGCCAAACTACTGAAAGTTCACTACAGTTGTTTTGGGCTAAATGTGCGAACAATGAAAAAATGGTTACTCACCTTCTCGTAACTGTTGTTCTTCGAGATGTGTTGTTCACGTCCATTCCAATCAGGTGGGTACGCGCGCATGTGCACAGCAGCAGGAAGATTTTTCCCATAGCAGCATCCATTGGGTTGGCCTGGGTGCACCCTTCATGGCGCTCAATATAGAGCACTGTTGACCTGCCATCCCCTCAGTTCCTTTTTGCCGGCTACTCCGACAGAGGGGTAGGAGAGTGGGTATTGGAATGGACATGAACAACACCTCTCGAAGAACAACAGTTACAAGAGGTGAGAAACCCTTTTTTCTTCTTCGAGGGCTTGTTCATGTCCATTCCAATCAGGTGACTCCCAAACCTAAGTTCTGGAGGTGGGGGCGGAGTTATGCACTGATTGGAGCACTGCTCTACCGAAGGCAGAATCATCTCTGGCCTGCTGGGTAAGCACATAATGTGCAGTGAAAGTATGTATGGAAGACCACATCGCTGCTCTGCATACTTCCTGGGTGGGAACTTGCGCCAGGAATGCTGCTGAAGAAGCCTGCGCCCTGGCGGAGTGTGCCGTGAGTGGAGGAGCACCCCCGGATGCAGGATGTGATCCACGACAAAATTCGTTGGGAGGAGACTGGAAGACCTTTCATCCTGTCTGCCACAGCCACAAACAATTGAATGGATTTTCGGAATGGTTTCGTTCTCTTGATGTAGAAGGCTAGCGCTCTGCGGACATCCAATGAGTGAAGACTCTGCTTTCTGCTACATCAGTGCGGCTTGGATAGAACACAGGGAGGAAGATGTCCTGGTTGATGTGAAATTGGGAAACAACCTTCGGGAGGAAAGCTGGATATGGCCTGAGTTGAACCCTGTCCTTAAAGCACACGGTCTAAGGAGGCTCCAATGTTGGGGCCTTGAGCTCAGACACCCTCCTGGCTGAGGTTATTACTACCAGAAACACCATCTTGTACGAGAAATAGAACAGGGAGCATGTCGCAAGTGGTTCGAAGGGCGGCCCTGTCAGTCTGGAAAGGACCAGATTGAGGTCCCAGGCTGGGACCAGCAGTTGGATATGCAGATATAGTCTGTCGAGACCTTTCAGGAAACAGCTAACCATAGGGATGGCAAAGACCGACCAGCCCTCTGCGCCTGGATGGAAGACAGATTGCGGCCAAGTGAACCCTTATTGATGACATGGACAGTCCCTGCTGCCTGAGGTGGAGAAGGTAGTCCAGTATGAGTGGTATAGAGGCGAGCATCGAGGATGAATGATGCTGCGCTGACCAGATTGAGAATCTCTTCCACTTGGCAAGGTAGGTAGCCCTGGTGGAGGGTTTCCTACTGCCAAGGAGGACTTGTCTAACTGGGTCTGAGCAGGAGATCTCGATGGGGTCCAACCATGGAGCTTCCATGCCATGAGGTGCAACGACTCAAAGTTCGGGTGCTGAAGACGGCCATAATCCTGAATTACTACATTTGGGAAAAGCAGAAAAATGACTGGAGCTTCCACGGATATTTCCAGGAGAGATGTGTACCCAGTGTTGGCCGGGCCAGGCTGGAGCTATCAATATCACTGAAGCCTCTTCCCTCCATATCTTGAGGAGCACCTTGTGAACGAGAGGGCAAGGCAGGAACACAGAGGAGACGGCCTCCCCATTGGAGGAGGAATGCGTCCGCGATGGAGCCCAGGCTGTGATTCAGGAAGGAGAAAAACTGCTGATAATTCCTGTTGCGTCGTGTGGTGAACAGGTCTATCTGGGGAAAACCCCACCATTGGAAGATTGAGTTTGCGACGTCCGGGCATATAAGACCCACTCACAGCTGTGGAACGACCTGCTGAGATAGTCCGCCAACTCGTTCCGTACCCCGGAGAGTAATACTTGCAAGTGTATTGAATGCTCTGTGCAGAAGTCTCACAACATGAGGGCTTCCTGGCCCAGGGGAGAGGAGCGCGCACCCCCCATTCGTTGATATAGAACATCGCCATGGTGTTGTCTGTCATGACTGATACACATCTCCCTGTCAAGTGGGCTCGGAAAGTCTGGCATCCCAGGCGCACCACGCTCCGCTGACATTGATGTGGAGAGCAAGTTCCTCCTGAGACCAGAGGCCTTGTGTCCTGAGGTCTCCCAGATGTGCTCCCCAGCCCAAGGCTGACACATCCGTCACTAGCAAGAGGAATGGCGGAGGACCAGTGAAGGGGACCCCTGCACCGACTACCTGCACCACTGGAGGAAGTCAAGGACCAGGTGAGGTACAGTCACAACCCTGTCCAAACTGTCCCGAGCCGCCCGATACACCAAGGCTAGCCGCAACTGGAGTGGCCAGAGTCTGAGCCTGACATGTTGCACCACATAGGTACAAGAGGCAATGTGTCTTGGAAGTTTCAGGCAATTCCTTGCTGTGGTGGTGGGAAACTAACTGAGACTTCGAAAGATGTCGCCCAGGGCCCGAAACCTCGCTTCCAGGAGATATGCCTGTGTCAGAGTTCAGAGAGGTGGTACTGGACTTATCTGCTGAACCAGGGACAGGGTCGATTTCCTCACATTGAGGAAAAGGCCCAGTTCGTAAAACGTCATTCTTATGAAGTTGACTTGTACCTCCACTTGAGACCTGGAGCGGCCCTTGATGAGACAGTCATCGAGATATGGGAACACCTGTTCCGGCCGCCTGCGCAGGAACGCGGCCACAACTGCCATGCATTTGGTAAACACCCGAGGTGCCGCTGACAGGCCGAAGGACTGTGAATTGACAGTGGCTGTTGTTCACCACAAACCTGAGGTACCTTCTGTGGGACGGAATGATTGCAATATGAATATACGCATCCTTCAAAGAGGGTGGCATACCAGTCCCCTGGATCTAAGGAAGGGATGATGGAAGCCAAGGAGACCATGCGGAACTTGAGTTTCTTTAAGAATCTGTTGAGCTCCTGCAAGTCTAGAATGGGCCTGAGCCTGCCCTTGGCTTTCGGTATTAGAAAATACTGGAAATAGAAGCCCTTGCCCTTCTGCTCCTGAGGAACTTCTTCTGCTGCCCCTAGCGATAGGAGAGAGTGCACCTCCTGTACAAGGAATTGCTCGTGAGAGGGGTCCCTGAAGAGGGACAGGGAAGAGGGGGGTGGAAGGGCACAGAATTGGATGGAATATCCCCTCTCTACCGTGCGGAGAATCCAACGGTCTGATGTGATGCAGGACGACACAGGGCAGAAAGGGGATAGTTGGGACAAAAAGGTAAGGCAGGGTGGATTCAGTCCTTGGGCTGGTACACCATCCTAGATCACTTCTTCAAAAGGCCTATTTCAGGCCCGAAGGTGGCTTCAATTGGCCAAAGCCCTCGCCTGAGGTTGGGTGCAGCCTCTTTCTGCCACTCCTATTCCTCCTCCTTTAACCGTCCTGTCGGTTCTGTTGTTGGAAGAACCGTGGCGGAGGTTGCGGCCTGAAGTGTCTCCACTGCATGCCGGGGGTGTGAAGGCCCAAGAATTTGAGGGTGGCTCTGGAGTCCTTCAGACTGTGAAGACTTTTATCTGTCTTTTTGGAAAACAGAGTCACACCCTCAAAAGGAAGGTTCTGTATTGTCTGTTGGATCTCGTAAGGGAGGCCAGAGACCTGGAGCCAGGTGCCCCTTCTCATGGCCACTCCTATAGCCATCACCCCCAGGGCCACATCAGCTCTGTCCAGCGCTGCCTGCAGGGAAGCTCGGGAAGTGAGCTTACCCTTGTCGATGAAGGCCGAGAATTTGGCACAGGAGTCTTGCGGCAGCAGCTCTGCAAATTTTGCCATTGCCCAAAATGTATTATAGCAGTACCTGCTGACAATGGCCTGCTGATTTGAAATGTGGAGCTGCAACCCACCCGTAGAGGAGACCTTCCTCTCTAAAAGGCTGAGTCTTTTCGCCTCCCTATTCTTAAGGGAGGGTCCCTAGTAACCTTGCTGCTCGCGCCGATTGTCAGGGTCCACGAAAAGGGAATCAGGGGCGGGTGCGAGTACAGATGCTCGTAGCCCTTAGATGGCATAAAATAGCGCCCTTCATTGCGCTTAGCTCTGGGGGGCAACGAGGATGGAGGGTCTGCCATAAAGTTTTGGCCGTGTCTGATATGGGGTCTCACAGTCATTGGCTCTTTAGACTTGTTCAGGGAAGAACGATCCCTCTCTGACTTCTTTTTCTTCTGAGGCAACAGTGATTGAGACTGGTGCCTACCCACCAAATGGACTCGGGAGGAGCCATGACTGTGCTGAGAGTCTCACACAGCGTCCTTTCTCGGCACCAGTTCCTGGGATGACAGCGCCGGGGCACTCCGCACCAAGGAGGTGGTGCTGGGCGCGGGATCCCCGGAACCTGGGTCTGAGTGGGGGCACAGAGCTGCCTCCATGAACAGAACTTTGAGCCGCTGTTCCATCTTTCAAAGTTCTGGAGCGAAACTCGTGGCAGATTCTGCAATGGTCCTTTTGGTGACCCTTATCTAGGCAGCTTAAATATGCGGTGTGTGGGTCACTTTTTGAACCCCAGGGACCGCAGCATACCATGGCTCAGGGGAGTCAGGGAGGGGGGACCCCCAACACACTCTAAACTAACTATAAAACTACTACTAACTACAAAAGAACTATAAACAAATGGGGGGAGGGATAGCTCAGTGGTTTGAACGCTGGCCTGCTAAACCCAGGGTTGTGAGTTCAATCCTTGAGGGGGCCACTTAGAGATCTGGGGAAAATTCAGTACTTGGTCCTGCTGGTGAAGGCAGGGGGCTGGACTCGATGACCTCAGGCAAGTGCAATTATTTCTAATTCACTGGTGCAAGGAAGCCAAATTCTGTTTCATATTGGGGACACTATGTCTGTGTCATACTACACACTCTAATTTGAACGTGAGGCTTGTCTGCCTTCTCTGTTGTTCTTTACTTCCATGCTGGAATGAAATTCTAAGGGGTAGTGACACAGGGTTAACAGTGGAGGGTCGTTCAATTTTGATTGTCCTCTAATCACATGGAAGCCCAATGGGTAAAGAGTTGGCTACCACTCAGAACAAGCCAGTTTCTGAAATCTGAACTCCAGGGGAGGATGTAACTAAGCAACAGATCACCTTGTGGGGCATTTTGATCACCTGACAAGGTTGATGGGGGAAGTCACATGACAAAGGAGACTGGCAGTTATAAAAAAATAGGTCCCACCAGTCATTTTTGAGAACAATGTACTAGAAACAGACAACTGACTACAGAAGAGATAGGAGACTTCATATTCCCAAGGAGAAGCCATGTGCAGAAGGAAAGGGAAAGACAGAAAGGATCATGAATCCATAAGACTCTGACCCAAGACCAAAGAAAGCTCATCAGTGAGGAAGCTGAGGTAGGGATTTCCCAACCGGTGTTTTATTGTTTTGTCTATATCTGTATATTTCTTATGCTAGCTAAAATAAAGAATCATTGTGTTAGAAATCTTTACAAAGACTGTGCGTTATGTGCTTAAAGTATCATGTGTTTCTGAAGAAATAAATGGTAAACCAGGATGACCCCAAGGTTGAAGCTCAGGGAAACTGAGTATTTAAGCAAATAGGCTGTCAGCACTGGTCCCTGGTGCCTAGGGCAGCCGGACCACAGGCAGAAAGTCTGTGCCCAGGAACTGTGACAGAGGTCAAAGAAAGAGAGAGTGCTGGAGCTTACTCAGACCAAGGGAAGTTTAGAAACACATAGTTCAACCATGTGGGACTCAAACAAAGTCTCCTGGTGAATGTCCAGCAGGGGGAGCTTTAAAAGGGCTGTTGCACCATGTTACTCCCATGTATAACAAAATCAGTCATCCTGAACAGATATCTTGTGTATCCAAACTTACAGGTGAGGAGTTATTTGGGGAGACAGAGAAACTAGTAGCTGAGACAGAAGAGAGGCCACAACCCTCACTATCATAGCCAGCATAGCAATCCATTGGGTTTAACACCACCAAGGGTATTCAAGTAGAGACTATTACTCTGGCAGAGGAAAAAAAATCTAGAGCAGACACTGCAAGGAATCCTAGATAAATTTTCCTCCGAACCAACAAAATCTTCAACATGCCAAAGACAATATTTGTATACGAGAGCTCAGAATTCCTGTATAAGACTCTTCCTTCTTATCTATCCTCCAGATCCAGAATCCTAAGAAATGGTCGGTAGTTGTCATAGCAAAGTACAGGTCACACGTTACATACCTTGTCAACATGCCAATCAGAGCCCTGCCCATAGAAACAAACCCATTTACAACTGGACAGCTGCTGGAAAGAATTCACATCCACCAGTTGTTCAAAGTCAAGTAAAACTTTTGAACCCAATGCAAAGAATTGCTCACCCAGGAGTCATAGCAGGCATGCCTCTGGCCATAATTTTACTATCGTAGAATCACAGGGTTAGAAGGGACTGCAAAGGTCATCACGGTAAAGGTTTGCAAAGATCCAAAACTTTATTGCATCAGTCATTTCTTGACAGTGATCATCTGTAGTCAGTTATCTCCAATGGCTAGAATTGCAGGTGCCACGCATTGACTTCATCACGAGTGGGTTTTTCAAAATGCACTCGCAGAAATTTCTTCTGAGAATATGGAACCACACATCTGATACAATGCCAAGTTAGGCATCATACTGAGATTACATCCTAATGTCTCTGTGAGCAGGTAAGTACCAACATGCTGAAAGCCAACCCAATTTTCACTGAATTTTCATTCCGCATACTCACTATGGAAGGAAGACTCGTAAGGCAGGAAACATACTTAGAAGACAAATTTCCAAAATTTAAGAATACAAATCCTTTTAGTTCACCTTGACACTACATAACAGTCATGTGTTTGAACAAAAACAAACAATCCCACATGTAAACATCATCCTATGAAATCAGATCAGTTGTCCATTGAGTGCAATATCCTGCCTATGGGAGTGGCCAGGTACCAGCTGCTTCAGAAGAAGGTACAAGAAACCACATACTAGGCAATTATGATACTCACAGGGGATGTCTTCTCCTATCTCTCATTAGAGGTTGGCTTATGATTGAGGCATGAATGTTTTTATCCCTTCCAAAACCAGGGAGAAACCAGAGGTCAAAGGTACTCCATGGCAATGGAAATAATGTCCTGGGCAGAGAAGAATCTGCTACCTTGCAAGACAGTTCGCATAAAGGATACAAAAGAAAAGGGAAAAGAAAGTTGAAAGGTTCCTAGTCCTCCACTGGCTCAAAAGGCACTTTTGACTTGCTAGTTAGCCAAGGAACACACCTACCTGAAGAGAAGACCAGTTCTCTTGAAGCAAAGACTCCTTCATCCAGACCAGCAACACCTACAGTTAACATCCTGGACACTGGAAGAGAAGTGTACTTCAGCATGGATTCTCCATTAACCTATGATGTATTTTGGTATCCAGCCAGGATTTTCATTAATTGATTTGGTCAAATTTACATTTCTGATGAAAGAGGAAACAGAAAGCTCTTTGGGGCACTGACTACCTCTGTTTGTATAGTACCTAGCTCAACAGGACCCTGACCTCTAGATGTTACCTCAATGTAAATATTATAATAAAAATAATCATAAAAGTTCTGATTTGAGTCCTACAGCCAAGCACCATGCAAACATAGAAACCGGCCCTGGTGGTGTTCCATATGCAGGCACATCAGACGTCAAGATTAATCAATAACAGATTACACAAGCCTATAGCTGGCCTTTCTAGTTGCCATCACCTCGATAGGCAGGTTTTGGAATTTGTTCCTCTACCTATACAAGAACCAAATTGGTGCTATTGTGAGCAGAAGGATTCTTATGGCTCCAGAAACCTCTCTATGTAAGGTAAGTTCCTCTTTCCTGGGAAATAGTTGTACCCCCATTTTATTCTAACCTTAACATTCCTAGCACTCTAAAGATGTATCTCAAGCATTTGGAGAATGCAGAGAATTGCTCACACCAATTGCACCCTGTTCATCTCATTTTATCCAAAATACCAAGGCCTCAGGGCGCCAAGGTTGCTGCAGGCAAGAGGTTAAAATCCTGCACCAGCTGGCATGCTAGGCATCTGTGAGACTATTCACAGAAATGCCATGGGGCACTGAGGAAAAGTGTACAGGCCTCATCTAAGGAAGATTTGCAAAGTAAATTTCCATTGCTCTGCAGAGACAGGCCTTTGATAGAAAAGTGCTACTGGGTTGGTTTCCACATAATACCTTGCTTTATTGGGTGGGGAGAGGCCTTCTGCAGCCCAACATCTCCCACAATTCTGTTACATTCAGGCAGCTCCCCTTCACTGTGCAGTTTCTGGAGGCAATTTAAAGTTGCAGCACTGCTCATGCTGGCCACACCCCTTCTCCTGATTGCTGCCGGATCTTCTACCTTTGTGGTACCAGGTCAGTGGCAGTTCATTTTATTCCCATATCTTCCATTTTTCAACCATTTTTTGAGCAGTGAGGAGCAATTTTCTGCTCTTCCAAGTCTCCTTCTGCTCAAGGTCTTAACAGCATGGTGCTTATAGCCATGCAGAGCCTCTGCTGCAGCACCTCCCTGCAGAGCTCCTCTGCCCCCTTTCAGGCATGGCAAAACAGCTGTGCAAGCATTAGGCAAAATCCAAACAGTGCTCTATACATAAGACAGCTTTTCCAGGCTTGGCAGAAAGTGAATTAGATCCAGCCTGTTCCCATCCAGCTGACCCCATCTCTTCTAGGCCATGGGCTCTGAATCAGATAAGGATGTTGGAGACCATACTTCTCCAAACAGCTGAAACTACAACACAGAAAAACCCAAACCAAACCAGAGAGACAGAGCAGAGCAGGGAGAAATTCTAAAGATGAATTCAGCCAGCTAGCCCAGGTGGTAAGTCCTGGAGCAACACAGGACCGCAAAGGTAAGACCCTTGCAGTGCTGCCAATGGGTCTTAAATGCTTTCAGGAGAGAAGCAGGGCTCATATCCATCCTGCCCCCTCGTTCCCAATTCAAGTCAGAAAACTCAGATAATGAAACCCCCATCTCCCACTGAGCGGGAGTGAGGCCCTGAAGGGGTGGACTTCGAAGGAGAAATTTCTAGAGAGCTCCAGGCTCCGCATAAAGGCAAGCTGCAAAAGGACTCACAATCAGCCACTCATGCCCACAAAATGTATCAGAAACCCCCAAAAGAACAGAAAGGGAAAAGCCAGTTCTGGCACTGACCCAGAACCGGTTTTTGACTCCACCATAGTCTAGTCAGTCTTGCCAGTCAAGCACTGGCAACCCTGATTCAGGGGAAGGAACCTCGGGTAAGTGTGTAGATAAATTTTCAATTACAGGGTAGCACCCCCAAAATAGCAGGACACACCTTTTGACTTATTAATTTACTCATGCTACAAGAGGTAGTTATACAACAAAGAGAGGTAGAGTTTCTATCTGCTTTTTATTTCCCTCTAGAGTTAGGCAGGAGGGCCACACGGAGCAATTTGTTTATGTACATACAGATGTTTCATGAATCCTTCTGAGACCACTCTGTGAAACTTTCATGTAGGTACTCTGCAATCCTCTGCTGAATGTTTCTAGGGAGGGGTGTCTTATTTCTTCCTCTGCGGTAGAACACTTTCCCATGCCACTCAGCGATAATGTCAGCATGCACTATTGCAGTACACAGGCTAGCAGCATATGGGCCCATGTAGCTTAAGGACACCAGCAGCAGCTGTGCTTTCTCTGTCTTTATTATCCTCAGGAGCGAGAGGAGCTAAAATCACCGTCGCCTGTGGAAAAGAGTCCCAGTATTCGGTGCCACTGCCCTATACTACTAGAATTATGCAACCAAGCAATTCCTTCCTCATTTCCCCAACCCCAGGCAGGCCATGCTCACCATAGCTGCTGCTGTGACTGGCGCCATGCACAAGTAATCCCAAGCAGAAGTGAGAATGTAACGCTTTAAACTTTAGGGAAGCAAGGGAGTGAGTTTAGCATCTTAAGTTTTGCTTTCCATAGAGAATACACTGACAATGGTAACTGTTTGTTTTAGTTGCTGCTGCTGCCATTGTGGCCTTCAGGGTCTCCTCCCACTCGCACCCACAGAACACCTGAGCCAGATAAGGAGAAAGAAGAGGATGCAGGATGACATGTTCCAGTAGATCCTGCAAGTCAGTGCTGCATCACACAGTGAGCACAGGGTCTGGAGGATGACCACTGCAGACAGCCTGGAGAAGGATAGAGTAGAGAGGAGAAAGGTGCAGGAAAAGGATAGGGAAATGCACCAGGACATAATGGGGCTTCTCAGACAGCAAACAAAGGGGCTGCACACTTCGGTAGACCTTCAGGTTCAACAATCCTGTGCTCACCTCCCTCTGCAGCCTACTGAGAATCAGTATCAGGACCTCCATCCCCACTCCAACATTCCATATGGCATTAGTGGTTGCTGCACTAACCTTATTAACCCTGAGGGACATTAAAGACAGTAACAGCTTCACATACACTGACCTTTGAAAGCCACAGTTCCTGTATGTGTAGCTGAAATGGACATGAATGTTCATTCCCCTTCATAAGTTCTGTTCTCTTAATTTATTAAGTTTTAATGTATTTGCTCTTAAATTGCCCAGGGGTATTTTTGCATAGATTTTGTTATAGAATAAAATTCTATAACTGGAACACAATTCATTTTTATTAGTCCACAATATATGCTGGCTGGTGCTCAACAGTTTTGACAGTGCCCACTTACCTGATACTGCATGGTGTCACACAATTCATAATATTCACAAGCAAAATTAACAGGTGCATTAACAATGTTATGTTCCTACATATACAGCAATCACCACACAATTCATACCAGGCTGCAAAAGAGCAGGGCCTGGTAGAGGACACTACAACAACTCTGTCTCACTATTAAAATGGTCTTTCAAAGCCTCCCTCAGCCTGCTAGCTCAGTCTTGAGCTCTTTTAATAGACTTATATCTGCTCCACCTCCACCCTCTGCCTTGGCTGAAATTTCTCCTTTGCTTTCCAGAAATTATGCAGGCCACCGCAGGCAGCTGGGATATTTTTCTCATTGAGGTCCAATCTTGTGAGTAAACAGCAACCCTTCAAATGACCAAAGGCATATTCAACTGCCATTCGGCATCTGCTAAGCCAGTAGTTGAAGCATTCTTTGGTGCTGTCGAGGTGGCAGGTGTACAGCTTTCATGAGCGAGGGGAGCAAGGAATAGGTTGGGTCACCCAGGATCACTATCGGCATTTCAACATTGCCAGTGGTAATCCACCAGTCAGAAAAGAGAGTAACTTGAGTCAAATTAAGTTTGTAGTATAGACATGACCTCAGCCTCAAAGCAAATATCTTCCCTAAAAATCCTTCCCCAAGGCAATGATTCCCCTGTTGTCCTCCTTTCTTTGAAGATATGATCAGAGCGGAATTGGAGAAATCTGACAACGGTAAATTCATTAACAGACGGGACCTTAGACTCCACAAGCTGCAAGAATCAAAAAATGCTAATTATTGAAGTCCCAAAGGTTGATGCTGCAGTGGCAAGCCTTAGCTGAGGATATGGATATCCCTTCAAAAAGGGAATTCTTCCATAAATACCCAACAGACAGGAGAGTGGAAGCTCTCCTCAGAAAGAATTTCAAAGCTTCCTCACCTATCCCCAGAATGCCCCTCGCTGTGACATGCTTTGCAAAAGCTAAAAGGTCCTTGATGGAAGACATTAGGGCCCTGAAGGACAGTGACCACCCTGGCTCCAGTGCCATACTTAAGAAACTTTCCCTAGCAACAGCATTCGTGGCTGATGCCTCATTGGATGCAATGAGATTTTGTGCCAGAGCCAAGGCATCCAGCTCAGCAGCCATAAGGTACATATGGCTACAACCCTGGAAGGTAGATGCCTTCCAAAATAGGGCAAACAGTGGACTCCAAAAAAGTCCCGTGCTCATCTCAGTTCACAGAATCTCTCCTCCTTGGAGAAAAGTAAGGTAAAATAGCAGCAGAAAATGCTGCAAAAATCTAAGCAATCCCTTCCCGCACCACAGAGTGCTGTCAGAAGGGAGTACAAATCTGTTTTCAGGCAGAGACACTCCTTTCGTCCATCTTCCTCATAAAAGTAACAGAGAAAGGCCAGGAGATATACCAATGGAAAGTTTTGGAACCGAGGCTTGGCTGGAAAGGCCTGAGGTGATTCTGCAGCTCACCAAACCACATTATGACAATAAGCGAATGTGCTTTTACACAGATCTGAATCTAGGAGGCAGAATCTTCCATTTCTCAGAGGAATGGTCCACACTGACCACAGACAAGTGGGCAAGGGAGATAGCGAGCCAGCGATACTCACTTGAGCTGCAAGCTCCATCCCATCCATTTTTCTTCCAGTCTCCCATCTCCAGCAACACTGCAAAGCATGAACTGGTCTGGAATGAGACCTCTGATCTCCTGGACTTGGGAGCAATAGAATGAGTTCCCTCAAAAGAAAGGTTCTCAAGGTTCCACTCCATCATCTTGATTATCCAGGGACCAATAGGGGAGTCAGAGCCATCCTCAACCTCAAAAGGTTCAATAAGTGGATGAAGAAAATGATATTTTAGATGGAGACCCTAGCCTCTACGGTGTCATTCCTGTCTCAAGGAGACCTCCTAACTTCAGGGGATTTGGCAGATGCTTATTTCCACATTTCCATATGACTATACCACTGCAGGCTCCTGAGATTTACTTGTGGTACAGATCATTACTAGTACAGTAACTCCTCTCTTAACGTTGTAGTTATGTTCCTGAAAAATGCAACTTTAAGTGAAACAATGTTAAATGAATCCAATTTTCCCATAAGATTTAATGTAAATGCGGGGGGTTAGGTTCCAAGGAAATTTTGGGGGGCAGACAAAAGGCATTATATACTGTACAGTACTGTGGTTGGGAAGTGCCCCGGCTTACCCCATACAGGCACAGCCCGCTGCAGACAAGGATGCTAGGAAGCACCTTTGCAGCAGCAGCAGCTTCCCCGGAGAAGAACAGGCTCGGACTTTGTCGGGAATGCTTGAGGCCCCTCTCTTCCTGTCCCCTCTCCACTCTAGGCCCACCTCTTCCCACCCCCACTCCACCTCCTCTCCGGAGTATGCCCCAACCCCCCCCCACACACACAAAGTCCTAAGCGCCACCAAACAGCTGTTCAGTGGCATTTAGGATTTTCTGGGAGGGCGGGGGAGGAGCGGAAACACAGTGCTTCCCCGCTCCTACCCCTCCCTTCCAGAAAGTCCTAAGCACGAAGTGCTGGGAGGGAGGGGGAGTAGCGGAGAAGCCCCACGTCTCCACTCCTTCCCCACCCTCCCAGAAAATCCTAAACGCCACTGAACAGCTGTTTGCCGGCGCTTAGGACTTTCTGGGAGGGAGGGGGAGGAGCAGAGACACGACGCTTCCCTGCTTCTCCCCTCCCTCCCAGAAAGTCCTAAGTGCCTGGGAAGTGCTGGGAGGGAGGGGGAGGAGGCGGAGAAGTGGAACTTGTGCAATGCTCCCTTGTAAAATCGCTGCTCTGCCACAGAAGCTTACAAGCAGGCAGCCAAACGCCGTTATAAGGGAGCATTGCACAACTTTAAACGAGCACATTCCCTAATTGAGCAGGGACGTAACATTGAAATAATGTTAAGCAGGACGACGTTAAATGAGGAGTTACTGTACAAAACACTCCCATTTGGTCTCTCCTCAGCCCCCAGGTTCTTTACAAAGATGCTGGCAGTGACATTGACCAGACTCAGGTCATAAGGTATGCACCTACAACCCTTTCTGGGCAACATCCTGATCAGAGCCCTACCTCAAGCTGCAGCTCACAAAGACATGATTTAGAGTCTGGATCTCCTACAAGTGCATGGTTTTGTAATAAACATCAAGAAAAAAGTTTCTTGATTCCTTCGACAAGGATAACTCACCTGGGAGTGGACAAAAACATCTCAGTGGCAAAAATCTACCCATCATTTGACAGAGTCCAGAAGAGCCAAGATCTCATATCCGTACTGCACACATGCAACAGGCCAACCATAGCTCAGAATCTTCAGCTATTGAACCTCCTAATGTCATGCATAGAGATCACTTCATGGGCAAGGCCACACCTCAGGTGTCACCATACTTTCAGAAGGAAGATATGAGATTTCTCCTCAGTGCTCATGATAGATCAGGTGCTCAATTCTCTAAGGTGGTGAACAGTCCCAGTAACCATCCTCAAGGGCCTCCCCATATCCCTTCACGATCCAGAAGGAGAGATGGTGGCTCATTACTGAGATATCATAGAATCATAGAACTGGAAGGGACTTTGAGAGGTCATTTAGTCCTGTCCCCTGCACTCATGGCAGGACGAAGTATTAGCTAAACCAGTGGTTCTCAAAGCCGGTCCGCCGCTTGTTCAGGGAGAGCCCCTGGTGGGCCAGGCCGGTTTGTTTACCTGCCGTGTCCGCAGATTCAGCCGATCGCGGCTCTCACGGGCCGCAGTTCGCCGCTCCAGGCCAATGGGGGCTACAGGAAGCGGCGCAGGCCGAGGGATATGCTGGCCGCCCTTCCCGCAGCCCCCATTGGCCTGGAGCGGCGAACTGCGGCCAGTGGAAGCCGCAATCAGCCAAACCTGCAGATGCGGCAGGTAAACAAACCGGCCCAGCCTGCCAGGGGCTTTCCCTGAACAAGCGGTGGACCGGCTTTGAGAACCACTGATCTAGACCATTCCTGACAGCTGTTTGTCTAACCTGCTCTTAAAAATCTACAATGATGGAGATTCCACAACCTCCCTAGGCAATTTATTCCAGTGCTTAACCATCCTGACAGTTAGGAAGTTTTTCCTAATGTTCAACCTAAACCTCCCTTGCTGCAATTTAAGCCCGTTGCTTCTTGTCCTATCCTCAGAGGTTAAGAACAATAATTCTTCACCTTCCTCCTTGTAAAAACCTTTTATGTACTTGAAAACTGTGTCCCCTCTCAGTCTTCTCTTTTCCAGACTAAACAAACACAATTTTTTCAATCTTCTTTCATAGGTCATGTTTTCTAGACCGTTAATCATCTTTTGTTGCTATTCTGTGGACTTTCTCCAATTTGTCCACATCTTTCCTGAAATATGGCACCCAGAACTGGACACAATACTCCAGTTGAGACCTAATCAGCAGGAAGTAGAGCGGAAGAATTACTTCTCGTGTCTTGCTTACAACACTCCTGGCTAATACACGCCAGAATGATGTTCGCTTTTTTTGCAACAGCGTTACACTGTTCACTCATATTTATCTTGTGGTCCACTATGACCCCCAGATCCTTTTCCGCAGTACTCCTTCCAAGGCAGTCATTTCCCATTTTGTATGTGTGCAACTGATTGTTCCTTCCTAAATGGAATACTTTGCATTTGTCCTTATTGAATTTCATCTTATTTACTTCAGACCATTTCTCCAATTTGTCCAGATCATTTTGAATTTTAATCCTATCCTCCAAAGCACTTGCAACTCTTCCCAGCTTGGTATTGTCCGCAAATTTTATAAGTGTATTCTCTATGCCATTATCTAAATCTTAGATAAAGATAATAAACAGAAACGGACCCAGAACTGATCCCTGCAGGACCCCCCTCCTTATGCCCTTCCAGCATGACTGAACAGCTGATAACTACTCCCTGGGAACGGTTTTCCAACCAGTTTTGCACTCACCTTATAGTAGCTCCATCTAGGTTGCATTTCCCTAGTTTCTTTATGAGAAGGTCATGCGAGATAGTATCAAAAGCTTTAGTAAAGTCAAGATATACCATATCTACGACTTCCCCGCATCCACAAGGCTTGTTACCCTGTCATCTCTCCTTCTGAAGCAAGCCCAGAAGATGACCTTTTCATGAGTTCCAGCAGTTCTTTTTTTTTAGGACTGAAGCACTGCTTACAATGCTAACTTTATTGCAACATATTTAATATTAGCTAATATCCCTGTTAAAACATGGACATAGTCACTACAACTAATACCAGATAATAGAGTTGCCCTTACATATATATATACACTCCATATTACAATCGCTGGTTGAAGGGAAGGGGATAGGAGAAGAAGAACGATAGTATTCTAAAACAAGCATTATTTGGCTAAACTCTTGTCACCTATATCCACTGTTTCTATTCCTACCAGATTCAACTAGACGTTAGAAGCTAATTGCTTCCATGAGAATTATCATAGAAGAAATATCTGAAGTTGTTTTAGAAGCAGTCATCATACAATTATCTTAGCAGAGTAAGGACTACCACAGATCACTCTCAAAGGTACCTAAACTCTCATTCCATGTTCATTCTTCTCTGGTAAAATCTCAACCCCAGATTTACATGTGTGATCCACAAATAGAAAATGAGGTTTTTCTTCAATGAAAAAAGAAATCCACTATGAATCTATTAATAGAATTCATCCAAGGACCAAACCCAATCCAAAAACCATCATACAGAATTATGAACACCTCACTCTGACCACTAAGTAAAGAACTACAGGTAAGAGAAAAAGAACTAAAGAGAAAGCTTGGCTTCTCAAAAAGCAGCCCCCAAAGGAAACAGAAGCAAGAGTAGCCCGAGGAAGAGGTAAGCAGTCTTCAAGTAAGGTTGCCTATGGGCCTAAGTCTTTGTAGCACCTAATTGCTAGAAGTCAGACTTTGACCACCTTACTCACACTGATGAGTAGATAGTCATACAAATAATCCCACTGAAGTCAGGGAAAGTAAGGCAGGCACAATCCAGCCCAAAGAGCACCTAAACCTTTCTAAGCGACATAGCTGCATGATTCAATGTACCTCAAAAATAGGACTGAATGAATTAGTCTAGATCAATTAATAATCCTCTTTCCCACCTGACAAAATTTCTTAGATCTTTCAGACTAAACATGAACTTTGAGAATGTTTAGATATTTGATCTGCCTCATTTTTTTTTTCCCCAGAGGAAGATGCAGGAGATGGAAGTATCTCTTATCCTTACCAGCTCTTGCAAGTCTGGTAGGGAGGATGAGCAGGAACATACTTTCTCCTCTTCCTTTAAGGAGTCAAGAATAACAGGCATACTTCCTCACTAGATCTCCTCTTGAGGAATGTTTGGTCTTTTTGTACCACCTCCAATAACTCTTCAGGAATGGGATGTGCAAACATTTCTGCGTCTTCTGCCCCCGTCCTGAATTGCAAAGCAGCTATGGGACTAACATGACCCAAAATATACTGAATTATTCCTCATGCTTTCACTTACACTTAGCTAACTCATTCAGCTGAAATTTGGCACAATGGAAACTCTCCACAGATTTTTACTCCAAAATCACAAATCCACAATAACCTAGTTGCTTTGTCCACCATCTGTATTTTTTTAAACCACACACACACACACACACACACACACACTTACTTTGCTCCAGGTTTCAGACTTAGAAATCTGTAGTTTTATTCAGAACTGCCTATAGGGATGCTTTGGTAAACAACTGCTTTGGAGGATACATTTCTTTTCAAAAATTAGTGCGTGCAAGTGTTCCACTTTTCGTTTACCAGATTTTCTTAGAGATCTTTATTACACAGTATTACATTAAAGCTCAGCAGGGAATTTTAGTTCACACCAGCAGGGTCTACATGAACCAATTAATGCACACCATGTCAGCAAGATTTAGAAATCACATTCCTGTACTTTGTATTACTGCTCTGTATAGACAAGCCCATAGACAGATGCTTTTAAGTGCAATATAATATATTAGACCATTTGGGGAGAAAACCAAATTTGCACTTCTTAAAAAGCTCCTGAGGAGAAGCATTAATGAAAGAACAACTCCTAAGTAATTACTGACTTATTGAAATATGTATAAAACTCTTCTTAGCGATGCTCTAATATTTAATTGTTAAAAAAATGCTTAGTATGTGATGAGACTGAAGAGTAAATTTTACTTTAAATAACCCCCTATATATTCTGTGCCAATTCTCTGCAGCTACAGTAGCTGCTGGTCCTGTAACTATGAAGTATCAATGTAAAAAGAGGCCGTATACATTCTGAAAATAATACAGTAGATCACTACTACTATAAGATGCCAATTTGTTTGCCCTTTCACCCCTAAAATAAGAGACTTGGTTGTAGGTAGTCTTTAGCCAACAAACTTACATTTGTCTGAATATTTTGCATTATAATTTATGCTTCGTAAATAGAATATTTAGGATACAGACATGCTTCAAGTTTGATGGTTTGCTTTATTTTAGTTCCACAAGGAATTGTACTGAAAACCCAATAAATCTACCTGAGGTTGAGACCCCTGATAAAATTATGTCACAGAGGACTACACGCACTAGGCTGCACCCTGTGAATAACTAAACATTGCTCCAACATGCCAAGTTAATTCATTTTGGCACTAGGAGGGGGTGATTGTTTTGTTTCTTCCCCACACACCCCAAATATATATTGTGTAAAAATTATTCCCCACTTATGGAAAGTTACTTTTAGTTATGCTAGTCTACTGTTTGCTCTATTGCTAAATAAGTACGTTTACCACAAATTGATAATACTGCTATATTCTTTCTTCATCTATTAAAATTGATCTAATTTATTTCCTCCTCTATTGCTAGAACCCATCTGCCAGAACTTAGATGGCCAACTTTCATTTAGCTCCCAACAGCCACATGTGAGGGATTAATCCTGACATAGTCCCAACACAGACTAAATTTTGCACTTCTGCTAAAAAAGCATTCATGAAGCTGTCAGTGCTGTTAAAGACATTCTCCTAAATGATGTTTCTAACAATATAACTCACTATTATAAAGTAAGATTTCTGTCTGAACAACACAACAAGATATAGAATTTAAGTTTTTAATGTTAAGTATTTAAGTTTCTTGTTCAGAGAAAATTCTTGCTTTGTAACAGGATTTTGGAAATTAGAAACATAAAAAGATGCCCATAAAATGATACTGAAAAATTCCATTATTGCTCTTTGGCAGAGCCCAATTTAGCAGGAATGCAAAATTAAGAGTTAAGGAGCATGTGTTTGTCGTCATTTTTTAAGCCTCTTTTTCCTACAAACGTTGCTGTTCTCATTTATCATGTCACTCTTCTAGTCAGGCCTATGTCTATATTGCTTCCTCTTTAAGGAGATATAACTAACGTAATCACCAATATGCTTCTTCATTTATGGAATCCTTTTTCAAATTGGGATTTTGGTAAAAATTACCAATATGTATTAATATTATTTACACACACACACACACACACACACACACATACACACACACAAATAAAGTGTGTGTGTGCATGTGTGTGCGCATGCATGTGTGAGAGAGAGAGAGACTGAATGCATAACACAAAAATATTATTATATTACATTCATACAATATATATTATAATATTATATAAAACAACCATACAACACCTTAATTTTTCTTTCACCAACAGATGTTTTAATACGTTGTCTGAGAGGTTTTGGAGAAGACCCAGTGGATTGTGCTGGAGATCTACATTTAAAAAAAAAAAAAAAAAGGGATAAAGTTTTAACTAATTACACTTCAGCATTTTGTAACAAAAATTCCTAAGCTTAAGAGCTCCTCAGAAACAGGGAGAATGGAGGAATCCAAGCTTCTGTTCCTCTATCCTTTCTCCTGCCCCTCTCCCGCACGTCCCCACCCTGAAAAAAAACCACCCTGTGTGCATGTGAAGTACTGATGGGAAGTACAATAAAATTTCTGACTTAAAGTTTCAGCAACCAGCATATGCTGTTAGGATTTAAGTTTAACCACAAAGTTGTGATTCTGCAGGCACATCATTGTTACTTGTGGCATTGGCAGTGCTACAGGAAGTTTCTTCCCATGATTGTCTTCAAAGGCTTCTGGTCAGTCTCCACAGTAACTTCTGTCTGTCTGTCTGTCTCTCTCTCTCTCTCATCCACCCACACTTTGATGGAAGTTCTCAGACAATGACACTTCTATTTTTCAGTTTGTGCATAGTTCATTTCCATTGACACAAGACTTGGATGCATACACAAGTGGTTTTGCTTCTTACAGTAACAAAATCTCTTCTTTGCTTGGAAATATACACCTAATGGTTACCTCTTTATTATCACTGTCAGCCAATGTGCCTGCTCTGACAAGTAGCGGTTTCATTTCAGCAGAGACGGAACCTTTCTAGGTGTTCCCCTGAAGATCTGAGTCTCTTTGAGTTGCTTTTAGCTGTGCCAAGACTTCTGCAAGATGAGGTACAAATTTGGCAAGATGAATTGCCAACATTAGTAGCTTTTCTAGCTCAGTGAGCTAGTTCCTTCCACAATGCCTTCAAAAAGTGGGTCTTCAGGATATTAGTAGCTTTGCAGACCGCTATAGGAAGGTGTCATGGGGTGCGACTCACCACTCCAACGCCTCCTACTGGCTGTCGTGGGAATTAGCTGTTCTTGCCAGTGTACCCTCTTCTGGTGGTGCCTCGCCTCCATCACTTCTGCTCTGACACCCACATCACTCCCAGTACTGTGGCATCCCCTTCAGTGACACAGCCCTCTGGCCAAGTTACACTCTGGGTTCCCCCCTTTTGGGGGCTCTGCAATATCTGTCCAGCCACTTTCCTCAGTGGCAACTGCAGTCCAGAGTTCCGCCATTTCCCCATGGGCAATTGGAGAGGAGGGGTCCCAGGTTCGCCCATTACTCCAGGTGCCGGACCAGGAACCCTGTAGATGGTAGCTTCTTGCTGCGTACCCTCCAACTCCTCTTTAGATCTCTCTGGGCTACTTCCCTGCGGCCCCAGCACGCTCTTTGCCCTTGCCTCAGGGACTCAGCCTGCAGATCCCTGCAGCCTGCCAGAAGCTGTCTTTAGCTCCCCAGGTCTCTGCCTGCAGTCCTGATCTGTCCAGAGTGCTTGCTGCCTTCAGCCTGCAAGGCAGCCAGTCTTCCTCCTCCCTTCTCAAGCTCCAGGGAGTGACTGAAGCTATTCTGCAGCTCTTCTTATATGGGCCAGCCTGACCCCGACTGGCTGCTCCTTGCAGCCCATCCCTGATGGCTGCCTCCTGTGCAGCCTCCCAAGGGCTCTATTAACCCCTTAAAGCCCAGTGTGGGCCAGGCACCCCATCACAGAAGGACATTTGATGAGTAGGAGGCAACATGGAAGAAAGCACAGAAACAGTTATGGGAGAAGTAGACAAATGGAATGCCAAAGATGGCATCCTTGATGGAATGAAGGGGATGGGAGTAGCAACATAACTTTGACAATAGAAAACTGGGAGAAGCAAAGTTACGTAGGACCTTGAAGGCTTATCAATGAAGCAGGGAAGCCAGACAAGAAAGAATTGTGTACATTTTCTTAATAAATTATGGAAATATTTAGTCTACGTTCATTCCAAATTTACCCTAAAAAACACAGATAGTAGCCCTAACTGGAGCAGTTTCCTTATTTTGATATTATCTTCAATGCATTTTCTCCGGTGGCTAAAAAAGAAAAGCTGAAAATGCTATGGGAAACAGCAGGTAACCCTTTTCTGTCATCAATAAGACTTCACAATAATTACAACCACCCCTTATTTTTCTTAAGTATTTGCACTCCAAGAATATATACATACAAGAAATTGTTTCAATATAGTCTCCAGTGGAGAGCAGCAGGGATCCATATAATAAGGGAAGGATGAAACATCTTCTGTCAGATTTGCAGTATACACAGAAGAGACTGATTCAGTGAGAAAAATCTCACTTTGTCTGGAAAATTCTAAAATATTTTTGATGATTTATTGTTAATGTTGGTACTTTCAGTGCCAAAAGATACATAGATGCCAGAAACAAAACACTATCAAGATCAGATAAAGGAGATTGTAACCACTCCTTACCAGTACCTCTGTGGAAGGTTTTATTCATTTTGAACTTCTTGCCAAGTTTAAGAATCAAAAGATAAAGCCCTGGAACCATCCAGTCTAACCATTTAAACTGAAAGCTCTGTCAAGGCCAACACAGAGCTATAGGGGAGGGATAAAGAGAAATTATCTGAATCTCTCAAAGTTTCATACATGAAACACCGTTAGTTTTCTCTTCCAACCTTGGCCCTAAAAATAAACACAGTTTTCTGGAAAGTGGTCAGATCCCAGACACAGCTGACCATAAAGTTTAAACAGATTTTTGGGACCTTTCAGTATAAAAAATAATGAAATCTCTTGACACAACAAATAAATTTGTTAAAATTCAGAAAATACTTAGAACCAAGTCATTTGATACTAAAATTGAGAATTTTAAATTAACAAATAAGATGGCAAACTATAGTAAGGTTTAATATTTCCTATGTTTCTACCAGTGACCAACCTGGATTGCAAATGTATTGGTAGTGTTCTAGATTAGTAGAATATGGTATTTTGAGGAAAGTGATACATTTCACCATGCAGGTAAAACATTTTTATAACATAAGAACTTAAGTATCGGGGGTAGCTGTGTTAGTCTGTATCTATAAAAACAACAAGGAGTCTGGTGGCACCTTAAAGACTAACAGATTTATTTGGTGAAGTGAGGTTTTTACCCACGAAAGCTTATGCCCAAATAAATCTGTTAGTCTTTAAGGTGCCACCAGACTCCTTGTTGTTTTTATAAGAACTTACAAACAGTATTATACCCCAGAAGTGACTGTCTTTAGGTGGAGGATGAAGTGATCCCTTACCTATCACACAATGTTGAGAGTTTTATTGTTTGTAAAGCAATTGAGAACCTCAGAATAAAGGTGCTACAGAAGTACAAATTGTTAAGGGATTTTAGAGTCTGGAGGGAGGAAAGGAAAAAAAGGAAATAAATGTGATTTCCAGTATTTTAGCAAAAAGAATCCCTCAGTTTGTGTAAAGTTTCTTACTTTTACTTAAAGTGACCGTTTAGTGTGGTAGATTCACTTCTTTGAGTAAGTTGCTAGTGTTAAAATTATGTTTTTTGAGCTATGAACACACTATTCTCAAATGAAGTGAAAGTGAAAATGAGATATACTGAGTAAACAACAAAAAATGGAAACTAAAAAGTTGACAGCAATATTGACAATACATCTCTTAGTTTGCTACTAAGTAATTTGCTTTGTATAAGCAAGAACATTATTCTTGTTCTGCAGACCATTTATTACAGGGGGTTGTTTTATTTTATAGATTTACTAATACTCACCTAAAGAGTGTTAAGACAGTGGTGATTCCAAATGGAGTTACATTTTCATCACCATATAATAGTTCTGCTTTGTTTTTGGTAGGAAGATTGGCAGCTTCTTCATCCAAAAGAGCTAGTAAGGCCATCACAGTTTCTCTGCCACAGTAGGCAGTGCCATGGTTTATGACATGTAATTTTGGCTGAAAGTAAATAGAAATTATTCCATCTAAGTAAATATTAATAGGAGCATATAATAAGAAATGCTACAATACATCAAACCAATCAACAAGGAATCCATCTTCAACAGCAGCCAGGTGCTTCAGAAGAAGGTGCAACAAATCGCCCACAGACAATTATGGAATAACCTACAAAAGCAAATTTTCCTCCTAACCCCAGGCAATTAGTGATATTTAGCTAATTGCTAGATGGAAGCATGAGCTTAATAAGATACACAGATAAATATCGGAGTCTGGGCAATGAGATTGCACTACAGAAGTTAGGTTGGGAAGAAAATGAACAGTTCCCCATCACGTATTCTTGAGTGCTGTGGGCCACAAAGATACATTCTGGGACAGTCTAACACCAATCAGCCAACTCTTTTCACAGACCTGACCAGAAGTGTGTTAGGTACAACAGCCTCCAGATTGGCATAAAATAGATCCCTCAGGATTTTCCACAACAATGGAGAAGTTCTCAAAGAAAATAATCTACATCTGGAAATGCTCAATGCTGCTCTCAGCAGCAGAGATGTAGAACTTCATAACCACTGTGGTACTGCAAGAATTGCAGGGCTGATATAAAAAAAAAATAGAAAGTTAAAAAAAAAGTAACAATCCTGTACAGAAGTTTAGGGTTTTTTTTTTTTTTTAAATGTACAGTAGTAGATTTTTAAAACCACAGGGTTTCTTGTTTACATGTAAAAAACACACTGCAGTTTAAATTTATTCTAAAAGATAGGATAAGTAGCAACAGAATTTATAGAATCAGTTAACTAATCTTAAACAATCTCCTTGAATAAATCAAATTCTATTCTTCTATCTACCTGATTACATCAGTTAGTGTATCTATCTTTCAAGAATATAGCAATCTATATGTCAGACATTTACTTTAAGTTAACAACTAGTAAATAGAAATAGCAACTACAGCTATGGTTGTCACCTAAAATTAAAACAGAATTGTCTATTTCAGTACCATTTAACTTCCCTAAAATTTTATTCTGAGCCAATGCAGATATCACATAATCACTTTTGTACAATATCATGTTGTGTCATGACACAACTGTTTTACTGTGAAAACTGCAAAAAAGAACAGTCTCGACTATAACTATGAACACAGACTAAAAAAAGCTCCACTACAAATTAAGGCATTCAGACTTAAATGGAAAAAGCAGCCACATGCAAGCATAATTTCTCTGATGCTTGTTAAAGCTATGCCCATGGCCCATTTCTTCCTGCCTCCAAAATAAATAGACTAGTCTCTCATGAATGACTTTCTGCTACTCCAGGTCCTATCTTGATCAATCCAGGTCACAATAGCCAAATTCTGGCCAGAATAGTAAACTTCTCAGAAAGTGATGGAAATTCCCATTAACCATTAATTCAGGCTTCACATAATTAAATTAAAGCAAAGCTTCCTCCCCTGTGGAATAATTATTTAGCTGAAGCCCAGGGATTCCCACAACATCGAGATATGGCAAAGAAAAATATTGCCAGATTAAAAGTTTTGTATCTGTTTGCTGCAAGGCAACTGTTTTCAAGTGCATTTTATTCAGAAATGAATTAGACAGACAGCCTTCCTAGCAATACTATACTGTTAAAGCACCAGTTGTGGCTCCATAGTTAAAATGAAGTTGAATTTTGCACTTAAAGAAGGGATTAACCTTTGTTAGGTACAAAAAATACAGCATACCCCCCCCACACCCAAATCACAGCACTTACTATGAATAAAAAAACCTATTTTTCTGAGACTTTATAATGGAATCTATTAGTGAATCCTATAAGAAATATAGCACCCAGTGTCGGGCATTTTTTGTCCAAAAAGATCTTCACAGAATACAGATGCTTCATGTCTCCCATACAGTTAAAAAACCACATTGAACTCATAAAAACATAGGCTATATTTGATTTTTTTCAAGAATCAATGGCTATTTTGCCCCTATTATTCTTAATAACTGTACATTTTTTCAGCAGACATTAAAGAATAATATTCTTCTACAAAGAGTTTCACCAAAAACTGCACTTTTTAAAAATTGCTGAATCTCTCAATGTTATCAAAGGTACTGACATTACAGGCTGCCCTTAGTTGCCCATTTAGAGAAGGGCCTCTATTCCCCATTCTTCTCAATGGGCCCAAGTATTCCTCTTCATTTCCTCACAATATAGGTGCCACCATCTTTGGCTTCTCTCCTACAGGGAACAAGGGAAATGGTGGCCATGTTGATAGGGGACATCAACCTATGCCTTATGTTCCATTGAGAACAACGAGAGATGGCAGCCATTTTGAGATAACAGTTCTTTGAGAGTTTTTCTGAATAATAAGATTTCATGCAGAAGCCTCCGCTGGCAGAAAAACTTTCAGTTATGAAAAACAACAACAAGAGTGACTATTAATCCTAAATATTTATTTTCAAAAGCTACCTGTTGCACCAGATCTATTCCGAAGGTAGGATAGAGGAGGAGAATGTTCACATGCAGAGAATCAGTGGGTGGGAGAAGTAGGATGTGTTTATATGGAGAATATGGAGGACAGGAGTAAAGGGGAAACTGCACAGGGAAACGTAGAGTGGGGCAAGAAGTAGAAACTGGGGGGAACATGAAAAGAGAGGCAAATGCAATATAAACTCTAGCTGCTTGTGCTCCTTCAGAGTGGCACAAAGCAGCCACTCCATATTGGTCAATCTGGACACAAAAAGTTAAAACTGTAGAAAATAATTTAAGGTATCTCTTCAAATCATTAGGAATATCAAATGGTAGCATTCTGATGTTTTTAATTAAAATTTTATACATGAACACTAAACAAAGAAAATTCCTAGACAAAACTGAAATGAAGATGAAGTTAAGGTTGAGAGTACATATCAGTAATCTACGGTAAAATACATTACAGAGATGTTAGAGACACAAAGTGGGTGACAAAGAAGAGGTATGTGTGCTCGAAAGCTTGTCTATCTCACCAACAGAAGTTGGTCCAATAAAAGATATTACCTCACGCACTTTGTCTCTCTAATATCTTGGGACCGACACGGCTATAACTACCTATTACTGCACTGAAGAGATCCCAAAACAAAGCATTATAAACCAGGAAAATTCAGAATTAATATTAAATTGAAAAGAAATCCAAACATTTTAAATTATGGAAATCACAGTTTCACCACCTAAGTAACCTGAACTCTGCACTGTAGCGATACCCCACTTTTTTGGGGGGGAGAGAGAGAAATGGGGAGGGCAAGACAGAGAGAAAAATCTAATGAGTCTTTACAAGTCAATTTAAAAATCACCAATATAATCTGGAACCACAAATAGTAATCATAATCATATAATTATTGCATGGTATCTACAGAGCAGAGTTATTGTTCTTTGGATATGCATTACTATATCTTAACATGTTTGGATTTAAATTTAACGTAGAGTGTTCGGCGTTTATATTGATTGATTTTGAGATAACTATGTCATCAATGTATTTTATCCTAAATTACTTATATGTACTTTCAGCCTTAACTGCATCTTAATATAAATTGTCATTTAAATTCCCCGATAAAATTAACTGTATTCATATTAGTAACAGATGAGTTATTTTACAAATATTTAATATTTTTACAAACTCTGTTATGAATGGGAACAATAAACTGCATTTAAAAAAAAGCTATTTTAAAAGGTTTATCATTTTAATGTAAGAATTTTTAGTTGAAGTAGAATGGCTTTTTGAAAGCCACACTGTAATCCTAAAGGACTTAAAAGAGTCTTTCAACAAATTTAAGTGTACTGTGCTACACAGGAAATGACACTATTCTGTATTATTGGAAAAAGATTATTCTGTATTTCAAGTTATTAAAAAAGACATTGGCCTTCTTGTAAAGCTATATAGTAGAACAAAAGGAGGCCCATTACCCGGGCTGGACTAATTCCAGTGGTGCTAGCAGTCACAGCTTCATGTTGAGAATTGATAATATTTTTAATCCTCAAATCCAAATCTTGTAAAACTTCCTCTGCTGCTCGACAGAATGGATCCCCACTGTTTCGGCCTTTTATCAAGTGCATCTTGATTGTTGATAGAATTCGCCCCCCTGCAATTCTGAAAATAGGCATAGAGTCATCCCCACATTAATCTTGGCAATGCTTTAATACACCTATTAGTTCTGAACACAGAGTCTTCACAGTTAATCAAAACTGTTCAGAGAACAGCTTTGATCTTTTAAATAAAACAGCAGTGTGCAATTAAATACTATCCTTTGACATAATAGTTTACTAAAATATTAAAGATTAGAAAAATCAAAAGGAAAAATAAAAAGGTAACCAATTCAACATTTGGAGTACGCTGATCTACAAGACAAAGAGGAACTATCTTGGCTGGAAAGAAAGTTCTGATAAAAGTATCTTCTGCAAATCCACATCTTTCTGTTTTATTCATAGATCATGAGCGTGTGACAAAGTTCTAGGAGAACTGAACCACTAAATAGTAAGGCATAATACTTCATTTGCAAATATATTTCTGTTTCACATAAGCCCTTCCAACAACCAGTCTGTTTTCAGTTTAACTAAAATATCAGATTGCCTAGTTGAGCACTGATATTGGTTATAAAGGTGTACAATTTCCCATTCCATAACAGAGCAGGAAAGATTCCTCCACAATCAGAGAGCACATACTGAAATACAAATTTGACTATGAATTATCCACACACTTTTGACATAACAGATACTATTGTAACAGATGAGAGTATGTAATAGGGCTCAAGTTCAGCAGTTTTTAATAGAAAGACCAGAAGGCATATATGTTCCCAGTTATACAAACAAAAGTTTTGAACTCATGAAGAATGAAGGGCACTACTGATTGTGCTAGAGAAGCTTTGAAGTAGGCATCATATCTTAAACAGTTTGCACAGCAACTAACACAATGGATTTGGGGCCCCTCAACAGTACCAAATTATTAAATACCAATAAAGGTTTAAACAGAATTTAAAATGAGTGGCCGAGATGTACAGAGAGCAAACAAAATGAGGCAGGCTACAATTATTACCAGTGCTCAGGTTTAAGGAAATAAATAACGTCAAAGAATCAGTTTTCCAATCCTCAGATACCATCCCACATCTTCATCACTTTTCAAATATGTTTGTGGTTTGGTAATTTTGTTTCCAATTCTCTTATCGCCTCAGGATGCATGTCCTCCATGGCTACTGATTTGATTATGTTTAAAGTTTTCCCCAAGTATTTCCTTACTCATTTTATAAAAATCAACTATTTATACTAAGTATTCATTATTTCAGAGACAATTTTTAAAAGAGGAATCCTGTAGCGTGGCAATTTTAGTCATTATTGTAATCCTCTGCATTCATTAATACGCCTATTTGTTTTCTAGTCCTTTTCTCTTTAGTATTGGGTACTCTCATCTTTTCCTTCAAGCCTTAATCAACTTATATTCCTGTTTAGTTTACTCTTTCCTTCCTCAACTTTACTATTTCCAGTAAAGGGTTATTTTTCCCCTCAGATCTTTGATTGGCTCAAAATAGAGCTGCCAGTTGGTAGTGATGTGGGGTTGGTGGGGGGGGGAGACTTCGTTTAAAGACCATTCCATATCAACAGGGAGCAGACAGGACCCAGTCTTTAAAAATATCTGTATAAGAATCTCACTCCTGGGTCTCATGCTCTCAGGAAAACACAGGGTAGAACTCCACAACTCAAAACTTTTGATCTTCTGATGCAGTGGTAGTGGCTAGCACATGAACACCAATACCTCAGCTTCCAGAACCTTCCAGTTGGCATCTTCTTAATCAGACTCTGAAGGAGCTTTCTTCAGGGGTGGTTCTCACACTTGCTTTGGAAGCTACTCCAGCAGAGTTAATGGGCAGCTTCTCTGTCAGAGAGTTCTCTATTTTGACCTTGCCTTTAATCTGAGACTGACCAAAGTCTAAATTTAATTTGCTTTTCACAGTCTGATGCAACTTAAGAGTACTATTCTGGTCAGCAAAAAGAAGAACAGGAGTACTTGTGGCACCTTAGAGACTAACAAATTTATTAGAGCATAAGCTTTCGTGGACTACAGCCCATTTCTTCGGATGCATATAGAATGGAACATATAATGAGGAGATATATATACACACAGTTGTGATAAGACAACTCCCACCTGTTTATGCTCTCTGTATGTGTGTATATATATCTCCTCATTATATGTTCCATTCTATATGCATCCGAAGAAGTGGGCTGTAGTCCACGAAAGCTTATGCTCTAATAAATTTGTTAGTCTCTAAGGTGCCACAAGTACTCCTGTTCTTCTTTTTGCGGATACAGACTAACACGGCTGTTACTCTGAAACTTGTTATTCTGGTCAGGTCCATAACTTCCTCCTTTCGTCTGCTCCCGACTTCTAAACTTTTGGACATATTTGTCAGCATGTTACATCATACTGATGAGAATTTTTTTAATCAGAGGATGGACTAACTACATCTCCCATTTTAGAGAAAGTGTCACATGCAAGTAAGCTTCTGATACATTGGACTCAGAATTCTGAAACACTGGGAAAAATTATTCTACAGAAAACTGTCAGGATTCAGGGCTATAGACTCCTGAAGTCCAAGAAAGTGTACAAATTTGACAACACCCTCCAAAAAGGGTCTCAGATCCCTGACACACACTGTCCAGTGTTCCTATGAGGAGTACCATTTCATTTGTGCATTCAATTTCAACAGGAGTTTACAAATTCCCTGGAAGTGCCTCCATCAAACGCAATTTAGCCTATTCAGGTTCACACCCAAAACAATAAAAAAGTTAAAGAGGCTGAGGGTGAAGGGAGGTGAAGGGCAGAAAGAGAGGACTCAATATCTAAGACTGAATATATAAGAGATGATTTGTTTATACTGCATGAAGGAATATGCCCAGGGACTTTGCTGTTTTGAACTAATCTGACTGATCAAGAGTCCTATAAATAAATTATAAACCCTAAAGAAGTTAACTTGAGTCTCCTATTGCTTCTGTCCTGCTACTCAGGCCCTACTTTGCCACCCAATCCTTGGTCTCAATTTTTGTAGAGGACAGATACTTATTCATTTTATCATAGTCAAAACTGTATTATATTTTACAATATACTACAAGCTTTAAATCAAAATGAATAAAAGATCTGCTTCGTGGAAGTGTAGTGAGGCGGAGTGGTCTCCCACTGAGCCAAAGGGGGAGGAGCCACTCTTTGATTCCCTAGTGGGTGGAGCCAGGCCAGGCTCACCCCCCTGACATAAGCTAAGTGGTGGGACAAGAAATATAAAAGGCAAAGCCATTAGCCCTGTGGAGTCTGAACCAGGGAAAGATACGTCTCCAGTCCCCTGCAGAACCCTGAAGCTGAACCTGCGCTGCACGAGACTGACCCAGGAGAAGAGCTTCCAGGACTGCCACTTGCCATATACCCCAAGGAGATGGAGGACTCCTGGACTATGGAGCCCCTCAGCCAGACTATGGTAGGAAGTAGCCCAGGGAAACCAGATGTTGGTCCAGTTTAACTGTTAGAACCCGAGTCAGTGTGTTGTGGTAGGATTCCCACTGACCCAGTGGCGGAACCCTCCGCCACTGATAGGGCCCCAGACTGGGACCTGGTGGAGTAGGGTGGGCCTGAGTCCTCCTACCTCCTGCTGCCAACCTCACCCCTGGGGTGGCAGCCTCCCCACCTTAGGCCAAGAGACCTGTGTTTGTCTGCCATCTGCCTGAGCCACGACATCAGGTGATAGACTGACTGTTTGTTCTACCCTGACCGAAGACCTGAGCCTCTAGACTGCTTATAGCTTTCCCCTGCCTGAGGACATGAGCTCCCTAAAACTGTTGGTTTGCTCTGCCCTGCCTCAGGGCCTGAGCCCTTAAGACTGTTTGCTCTGCCTGGCCTGAGAGGCTTAGACCATGATATTGCTTGGCCCTGCCCCCACCACCAGGGCCCCTTATGTTCAATTTGTAATTCTCCGTTAGTGGGCGACATCCCAGTGATGCAGTGAGGTGAAGTGCCCTCCCACTGAGCCAGAGAGGGAAAGGGACAACTGCTAACCCACTACAAGAAGTTTAAGTAAAATGCTTGGATGTAGCCAAAGGGAAACACCCATGTGGAGTCAGTCTGCCCACAAGTCAAGGGCTATCTTATTTTAGACAGGAGAGTATATTTAAAAAAAAAAAAATCTCCTAGACGGTGGTGAACCTTTGCTCCAAAAAACAGTCATATTTAAGCACAAAAAATGGAAAATTCCAAAGAAAAATGTCATCCAATGCAGTTAACAGGTAAGAGCAGAGCATTGCTGAAGAAAATTCTGTGTTTGAAGGATTTACACACTAGGAGTGCTAGCCAACTCTCTTGAAATTTCATGCCAAACTGCTTATTGCTTACAGTGTTTAATTGGCATCTCCAGAAGCAATGCTTACTGTCAATGAGAAATGTACTATGATTACAGTATTTATGGAATAGGCCTTACTACAGTTATCAACCTGAAGTACATAAGGTAGACAAACAGATGAAAGAACCACCTAAAGTTAGCAGTCTTTATTAGCTGGATTGAATCCTCTAACTGCAAAAATCCTGAATTTATGTAAAAAAAAAAATACATATTTCTCAAGCATTTAAATAAAGAATTTGGCTAGTTCAAATGAACAGAATTCCAATATTTACGTGTATACCTTTATCACAGGTTTATTGATATTTTTAGTTCCCCACAAATGTTTACCTACTTTACGTGATCCTTGATTACTCCACAGTTTTTATTCGGGGGTGGGATGGGGGGGGGGAGCAGTAAAATCACATTCGATACTACTTTTCCTCAATTGGCATGAGGTAGAGACTATTTGCTACTTAAAGTAAAGTTCATTTAATCTCTCTTTCTGCCCATGTTCCTCCATCCTTTCCAGGAAAAGAGTTCCAGTTCCCCATCAGATATACAAATTCTAGCTGGAGCAATGAAAGGAAAAGTTTATTCATTCTTCAACTAGAATTTATAAAAACAGGCCAAGGCATAAAGTGCTAATCTAATGTGTGTGCGGAGTACATTAAGACATTGTGCCATAATTTATTTCATTTTGAACCAGAGTACACTATAATAGAATACTCTACATTTTGAGATTTGGTTTTATTCAAGGCTGGAATACATTGCCCAAATGTTGATTTTACCTCAATAGTTATATTTCATGGATGATTTAAAATTTATTACAGAAGGGTCAAACTACCAAAACTGTTGACTTTAGAGAATATGGCCTCTACCCAGTCCATGGAGGGAAAGGTATTATTTTAACTACAATATTTACCCATATATAGATGGAGGTGGTTGATGAATAAGTTATTACAGGGGGAAACACGGTTAAGGGAATAGCAGCTTTTGCCCAAAATGACAATACACCCATCAAATATGACAAGGCCTGGGTTAAGGAAAACTAGTTTAACAAAACTGCACAAGTTATTTTTCATACTGAAAATGGATCTGGAATATTACCTCATAGTTTTTGTTAAAGGGCTACTGTAAATAGGATGACTAATATATTTTATAGAAAAGAATGTAAATTTAACTGAGGCTTCGGTGACTCAAATAGTCACACTAGAGTGAATGCATGCATTCATATATAAATACGGACAAATTCATGCTAACAGCCAGAGACCTCTTTACAGCAGCCCCTTCTCTTCTGGTTCAGTGGAGGGAGAGTAGGTCCTCTAACTGATCCATCAAAGACAGTTACTAGCTTCAGTCAGTAGTATGGGAAGTAAAATGAAAAAGAACCTGGAACTTCCCTTGAGATACAAACTTGTAGGGTAAAATTTTTTCCTAGTCTAGAAGTACGCTTGAGGCAAGGTGGGGAAGAAAAAACACTTATGTAAGAGAGCTGAGGTCAAGGGTCTAGTCACATGTTGCTTTGAAATTGGAGCTTGCTGTATAGCCAGGAGCTAAGGGTTGTGAGTCAGTGTTGCGGGAGAAGGATAGTCTGAACTTTGGCTAAGGGACAGAAAGCTAGAATGGAGAATATGGAATGGTTAAAAAGTGCAGAAGAAACAAACAAACTATACATAATACGATGTAGTAGAAATTAGACCAAACTATAGTGTTTGTGAATTTGTATGGAAGAGGTTGCTGGTTAAGAAATGTAAGTTGAAATTTGAATGTCTATTTAAACAACAGTACATAAATAAATGTATTAACCCATCACATCGTCAATGACAGAAGAGCAATTCTACAATATCAAATACAAGGAAAAGTGAGTGCATGTAGGTATGCAGAAAGTGCAGAAGTATTTTGACATGTTGCTGGTAAAAAAGAACTAGGAAGTTGCTTCATATTTTGTAGTAAGAGAACAGTATATTTGTAAGTTGTCCTGTTTTTCCCGCAAGATTGCCCTGAGATTTTAAACACAGTCCTAGGTGAATATAGTCCTAAAATCCTGGACAGCTCACTGACCAAAGAAGACTTCACTCCGTACCACTACAAACCACTTGGAAGGCATGTTGCCGGTTCCCACACCCTCCACTCACTCCTGTCTCAGCCATACCATGCTCAGAAGACAGAAGAAGAGAGCATCTTAGACAGTTCAGGGAGCAATCAGACATAGGCTTTGCACCTTCTCTGCCCACTCACTGCCTTCTCCTCACACCCCCAAAAAACCCTGCTGCTGACAGGCACACTTTTCCCCATGGTTTAGTGAAAACAAAAGGAAGATGAAAAGAGACAGAAGGAGGGGGAAAACAAAGAAAGGACAAGGAAACCGGAGAGAGATGTAAAAAGAAGCAGAAAGAGGTGGGATACAAATGGGGAAGACACAGAAAGGGTGTTTCACAGGCCAGGTCATGGGCAGCCAGACCTAGTAGGCAAAGGCAAAGTCTGTAGTCATGAGACAGGAGTCAAGAGTCAGCTGGGTCTGGATTCCGGGAGGTGAGGAACCACAAGTCAGATGTCAGGAGTCAAGCCAGCTCAGAATGCCAGGAGTTCAAGCTGGGGTAGCAGGAGAAGGTAGTAGGAACCACAAGGCACACAGTCTGGGGCAGGATGGAGCTCAGTTGTCTGACCTGCTGGCTGTTCTTAACACAGCAGCAGGAACTGGAAACTGTCAAATCACTCATTCTTGGACTCAGTCAATCAGATCTCAGGGGAGAAGCCTCAGACTGAGGCTGGGTTTCATAAGTCTCAGGTAAGCTATTACCAGCAGGCAGCCAGGTACAGGGTTAGAGTGTGGCTGATCCCAGCTTTGAGACCCCTGGATCATGACATCACCCTCTTCTGTAGGGGCAGGTATAGGGATCCAGGTTTCTTAGGGTGGTTCCTGTGGAAGGCCTGAACCAGAGTGAGCACGAATGTTTTCGGCTAGCTCCTAAGTGCGTTCCTCCATGCCATAACCTTCCTAACAAACAGGTACCATAATTTCCCCTGCTTGATCTTAGTCAAGGATTTCATGTACAATGTATTCCTCCTGACCCTTTATTTGTGCCAATGAGGGCAGCAGCTAGGCTCTATGGGGAAATGTGTTCTTGGTGTATGGTTTTAGAAGTGAGACATGGACTACAGGGTGGATTCTAAGAGATCAAAGGAGCTGGAGCTTGAAGGTTACTAGGTTGATTTGTTGCTAAATCCAGGACAGTGTTCTGTTGAAACCTATACCTTTTGTCCTATAGGGTTGGTAGGGCCCTGTTGTTTATGTTTGTCCACATGACTTCTGTAGTCCTCCTTCGGCTTATCAAGATGTCCCTTCATCTCCTCTTGGATGTGATGGATCTATTGTACTAGGTCTGAAGCAGATGGATTGGTCGAGGATGTGTGTAGTAATGGGTGAAATTAGGGGTAGTACTCATAGTTGATAAAGAAGGGGCTGTGGCTTGTGAAGGCATGGTCTGCATTATTGTATAAGAATTCTGCACAGGGAAACAGTGAAGACCAGTCATGCTGGCAGTGGTTGATGTAGCGTCATAAGAGAAAGTTACTCACCTTGCAGTAACTGAGGTTCTTCGAGATGTGTGTGCCTGCGGGTGCTCCTCTCGAGCTGACGGTGCGTCCCAGCGCCATTGAACGGAGATCTTCGGTAGCAGTGCCTGGTCGGGATGCACACGCTCAGCTGGTGTCTTGCGGTCTCGTTAGAATCTGCCTGAGCGCCTGCGTCCCACAGCCCCTTCAGTTCCTTCTCTACCGTGGAGAAATCATATTAGTAGAGGGGAGGAGGGTTGGGAGTGGAGCACCCACAGGGACACATCTCGAAGAACCTCAGTTACTGCAAGGTGAGTAACTTTCTCTTCTTCTTCTTCAAGTGCTGTCCCTGTGGGTACTCCACTCTAGGTGAATGTGGAGCAGTACCCACTAAGGTTGATGGGACTTTGGAGATGCGGCAGTGAATACTGTATGACCTACTATGGTGTCTGCTGTGGTATCCTGCGTGATAGCATAATGTTTGGCAAAAGTGTGTTCAGATGATCATGTAGCCGCTTTACAGATGTCAGGAATGGGTACGTTATGTAGGAAGGCAACGGATGTCAACATGGCTCGAGTGGAATGAGTTCTAATGCCTTCGGGCGGTTGAATATTTTGGATGCGGTAACAGGATCTGATGCAGTCAGAGATCCACTTGGACAGGTGTTGCCTAGAGATAGCCGTACCTTTCGATCTTTCGGTAATGGAGACAGTCACAGGGGGACTTACGAAACGGTTTAGTCCTGTCTAAATAAAAGGTGATTGCTTGCCTGACGTCAAGAGCATGCAGAATTGCCTCGTGCAGAGTCTTGTGAGATTTGGGATAGAAAAGTATATCAGTTGGCTAAGGTGGGCAACACCTTAGGGAGAAACTTAGGATGTGGTCTCAGGGTGACTGTCTTTGGAGAAGATTGTGTAGGGAGGATAGGCCATCAGGGCGCTTATTTCTCCTACTCTCCTTGCTGACGTTATTGCAACTAAGAAAGCTATCTTCATAGACATAGGAAGAAGAGAGGAGGTAGCCAAGGGCTCAAATAGAGGTTTCATGAGACCGTGAAGAACGAGGTTAAGATTCCATGTAGCTGCCGTTGGATAAATTTCCGGGTAGAGATTTTGTAGACCCGTGAGAAATTGTTTTATGGTGGGGTGGGTAAAGAGTGAGTAGCCATCTAACAAGTCATGGAAAGTGGTAAGTGCCGCCAGGTGTACTTTGATGGAGCTGAGCGAGAGTCCATCCTGTTTCAATTTTAGAAGGTAGTCTAAGATGTTAGGGAGGGTTACCGTATGGGGCGTTAAGTGATTATGTGAGCACCAGAGGGAGAAATATTTCCACTTCTGCAGGTAAGTTTTAGGAGTCTTTTCTACTGTGCAGGAAGACGAATCGAACTTGCTTGGAACAAGCTAGTTCGTGGGTTTGGAACCGTGAAGGAACCACACTGTCAGGTGGCACTTCTAGAACTGAGGGTGAAGAACCTGTCCATTGTCCTGGGAAAGCAGCTCTGATCTGCTGGGGAGGACATGCGGAGTAGGTATGGATACCACGTCCGTCTCGGCCACACAGGTGCAATAAGTATGACCTGGGCCTTGTCGTCTCTGATCTTGCGAAGAACTCTGTGTAGCAGAGGGATTGGTGGGGAAGGCGTACAGGAGAGAGTTGTTCTACAGGATGAGGAACACGTTTCCTAGGGATGTAGTCCTGAATGCCACTCTGGAACAAAATAGACGACATCTGCGATTCTGGGTTGTGGCAGAGAGGTCTATTGACGGAGTGCCCTAGAGGGAGACAAGCTGTTGAAGTATTTCAGGGTGCAGTTCCCATTCGTGTTCTGTCGAGAAGTGCCTGCTGAGTGCATCGGCGGTAGTGTTGTGGCAGCCAGGTAGGTACGAAGCAATGATTTGTATGTTATGTTGTATGCACCAATTCCATAGCCGAATGGCTTCCATGCATAGAGAATGTGATTGCCTCTCCTCCCCCCCCACCCGTTGATGTAGAACATACATGCTGTGTTGTCTGTTAGGACCCAAATAGATTTGTTCTTTATGAGGGAAAGAAAGTGAAAGCAAGCTCATCTCACTGCTCTGAGTTCTAAGAGATTTATGTGTAGGCACATCTGACGCAGACCAGCGGCCTTGTGCCATGTCCCCCTAGATGTGCTCCCCAACCGATTAGGGAAGCGTCCGTGGTGAGCATGAGTGTTGGGGGATCGTTGCTGGAAGGGTACGCCTGTGCGAGGTTTTCTGGTCTTGTCCACCATTGTAAGGAAGGTAGAACATTGGCTGGAGGAGTTCGTAGCATACCTAAGGTGTGTCTGTTGGGTTTGAAGTTGGAGTTGAGCAAGCCCTGAAGACATCTCATGTGTAGCCTGGAGTACTTGACCACGAAGATGGTGGCTGCCATGTGACCAAGGAGCTGTAGGCAAATTCTTGCCTGTATCCTGGGACAAACAGAGAGCATGCGTATGAGCTGTGTGATAGCTAGGAATCTGTGATGTGGGAGTGAGGCTCTGGTTCAGATTGAGTCCACATGAGCTCCAATGAACTCGATCTGCTGTGTAGGTGTCAGGGTGGATTTTTGGATGTTTATTTGGAGGCCTAGGCTGTTGAAGAGGGAGATGGCGAAATGGGTAGCTTGTAGTGTCTTGCAATAGGAGTTGCCCTTGATGAGGCAATTGCCTAGGTAAGGGAAAAGCATGATCCCACGTCTCTGGAGGTGAGCCACGACTATGGCTAGAGTCTTGGAAAAGACTCTCGGCACTGTGGAGAGTCTGAAAGGAAGAACTCTGTATTGAAAATGGTCGCGTCTGATTGTGAATCATAGGAAGCGTCTGTGGGCTGGATGAATTGATATATGAAAATAAGTGTCCTGTAGGTCAAGGGCTGTGAACCAGTCCCCTTGATCCAGTGCAGGTATTATTGTGCCCAGTGTAACCATCTTGAATCTTTGTATCCTCACAAATTTGTTCAGTATGGGTAGTCTAGTATACGCCTCCATCCCCGAGTCTTTTTCTGGATCAGAAAGTAACAGAAATAGAACCCTTTCCCTCGATGTTGTGTCAGCACAGGTTTCACTGTGCCTAGTTGTAGAAGGTGAGCCACTTCTGCGCGAAGTAAGCACTCGTGAGAAGGGTCCCTGAAGAGGGACGGGGAAGGGTAGGAGGGTAGGATATAAAAGGGATGGAGTAACCGGACTGATCTATTTCGAGGACCCAATGGTCCTGCATAATCTGCAGCCAGGCATGTTGGAAACCCTGGAGGCGGTGGCCAAATGAACAAGTAGGTGGTGGAATCAAGGGGTGGTCATGCAGACCCTCGACCAACGTTTCAAAATTGTTTATTTCCCGATGGGTGGGAGGTAGTTGCTTGTGCTTGATTTTGTCTGTGCTTAGGAGATCTAGCGCGATTCCTGGTTATATCATATAGTTTGGGTTGAGGCCAGTAATATTGTTGTGTGCATGGTCTTTGATAAGGTTGGTATCGTCGTCTCCTGGGAAGGGAAGGGTGAATGCCCAGCGTGCGCAGTGTTGCTCTAGAATCTTTCATGGTGTGAAGGACTTCATTGTTTTTTGTGGCTGAAATTCTATGGACAGTTGTAGTCCCAATGTGGGGGGAGGGTTTCCACATTCTTCTTCTCAAAAATGTCAGTATTCTCATAGTAGTTGGGAGGAAGTTCCAGAGTACCCCAATGGGTGTTTCAATGCGGGCAACTAAATCTGTTTGAGACCTTCAATGTGTACTGGTCCCTTGCCATGCTGTTGGCAGAATTCCTATGGGACAGCGACCTTTTGCTCTCATCAGCATAGAAAATTTCAGCCCAAATGATTAAAGTTTAGCAAAGTTATAAGCAACTGAAAACAGGGCATTAAAATGGGAAATATGAGGCAACCTTATCATATGCAGTGCTACCAGACACAAACATAATTAAGATCACACATTGGATATAGGTGACAAGAGTTTAGCCAAGTAATGCTTGTTTTAGAATACCAGCGCTCTTCTTCTCCTAGCCCCTTCCCTTAAACCAAAAAAGGATTTATTTATATATATAAAAAAATAAAAGGACTGTGTATAGCAGTTCAGCAATTTGGCGGTGTCTGGAGTCCACTCCTGGCAAAGGTTCTCCTCTGTCCTCCCAGACATCATGCAGAACACTGCTAGCCACAATAATATGGACAGCATTAATGACCCTGGTATCCACACAGTTTTAAATGCAGCACTGTGATAGAGTGTCCACCCCACACTGGCATGTAAGGGATTAAAAGAGGCCTAAGGAGGCTGCGCAGGAAGCAGCCAATAGGAGAGTGGCTGCAAAGAATAGCCAATCAGAGCCTAGCAGGCTCACATAAAAAGGGCTGAAGTCCAGAGGTAGTTAGTGGCTGTTGGGAGCTCGAGGAGAGGACTGTGTCGCCAATAGGCTGCAACCCTGCAGTACCTTGGACAGAGCAGTGCAGGCAGGGACCTGGGGAGTACAGAAAGAGCTCCAGACAGGTTGCTGAGACTGAGTAGGGTGCTGTGGCCACAGGGAAGCAGCCAAGGGAAATGCAGCGGTAGTCAAGGCAAAGGAATACAGTAGATGAATGCGGTTCACTGGGTCAGGACCCAGAGTAGTGGGTGGGCCTAAGTCCTCCCCCTCACCAGTGGGGAAGTGGTTGGACACCGATTCCCCCTTCTGAGGGGGAGTGGAAGGGTAACTTGGCTGGTGACATGGCCAAAAAGCTGAGTCGCAAAGAGGACACTGTGTTTCTGGGAGCTGAGAGAGGAGCTGTAGGCAGGAGCAGAGACAGAGTGCTGGTGTGCAGACCGTGGAACTGGGCATCGGCCTCAAGCTAATCCCCAGCATGACCAGGAGGAGGTGCCAGTATGACAATGAAGGACTGCACCCCATGACAAGCACCAACAGAATTTCAATCTGCTAAATGCACATGCCACCGCTAGCCTACAGCTGCTGAGTGTAGTTGAACCTTCCTTTGCCAGGTCCTCTGAAATCAGGGTACAGTTTCATAAGCCATGGCTAAAGGGGTAAAGAAGGGTCCACTCAAATAGTAGAAACAGTGACTCTATTTATAACAATGGCATTTGGTGCTAATAATGTCCTAGCTTATCCATGAAGGTAAAATCCCGATCTCTAGGATACCCTTACATCATGCACCAGTGTATCCCACATTAGTGTCCATGAATCTGTCTCAGTAGTCAACCAGGGCCTGCATAACAATGGAGTAGTACCTGTTACAGTTTACGTACTCACATGCTCCTTGCAGAGGACAAACTATGGGCATGAGTGCCATATCCTGACCCAGATTGGAAAGTTCATTCTCGCAAAGCCAGCAACTATTTCAGGAACATTTTTAATACCCCTCATCTTTGAGTAAACCATAGTCTTGATCGCTCCACAAACCTCCACCACAATTGACTTGCCAACTCCAAACTGGCTAGCAACAGGCCTGTATCAGCATGGAGTAGCCAACTTCCAGACTATTATAGCAGTTTTGCTTCTGGACCGGCATGACCTCCCTCATGCATGTGTCCTGGCACTGGAGGGTCAGGGCAAAGCTGAGCACAAACCTCCAGGAATTTCTGAAGGGGAAGAGCATATTTGGCTACAGACTGGCTAACCTAGTGAGGAAGGCTTTAAACTAGGTTCAAAGAGGGCAGGTGACCAAAACCCACAGGCAAGTCAAAAAAATGGAGACCTGGGAGAAGAGTCAGAATTTGGGGAGAGCATGGGCTGTTCTAGCAAGGATAAAGGAGAGACAAGACAGAACTTGGGGGGGAGGGGGAGAAATCAAATCAGTATCTTATGGTATGTTTACACTACTTGCTGGATCGGTGGGTAGTGATCGATTTATCGGGTCTCGATTTATTGTGTCTAGTGTAGATGCGATAAATCGATCCCCAATCACTCTGCCGTCGACTCTTGTACTCCACCGCAGCGAGAGGCAGAAGCGGAGTCCACGGGGGAGCGGCGGCAGTCGACCCTGCGCCGTGAGGACACGAGGTAAGTCCACCTAAGATACGTCGACTTCAGTTACACCATTCTCATAGCTGAAGTTGCGTATCTTAGGTCGATCCCCTCCAGTGTAGAGTAGGCCTTAGATGTCTGTACACTAATGCAAAAAGTATGGGGAATAAGCAGGAAGAACTCAAAATGCTAATAAATAAACACAACTATGACATAGTTAGTGTCAAGGTTCCTTCCCCACTCTGAACTCTAGGGTACAGATGTGGGGACCCGCATGAAAGACCCCCTAAGCTTATTTCTACCAGCTTAGGTTAAAAACTCCCCAAGGCACAATTTCTCTCTTATACCTTGGATTAAGTAACTCTGCTACCACCAAGTGATTTAAACAAATATTTAGGTAAAAGAATTGCCTCTGTAAAATTGGGATGGTAAGTACTTTACAAAATAACAAAAGACTCAAGAACACAGAAGATTTCCCCTCTAGGCAAAACCTTAAAGTTACAAAACCAGGCATAAACATTCCTCTTACAAAAAGAGAAACACAAGCCAAAATAAAAGTAAACTAACGCATTTCCTTGCTAAATACTTACTAACTTTATAGGAGCTGGATTGCTTGCTTCCTTGATCTGTGTCCGGCAAACACAGAACAGACAGACAAAAGCCTGTTTCCCCCCCGCCCCCCAAATTTGAAAGTATCTTGTCCCCTTATTGGTCCTTTTGGTCAGGTGTCAGCTAGGTTACCTGAGCTTCTTAATCCTTTACAGGTAAAAAAGGAATTAACCCCTTACAGGGTAAAGAGGGATTTTATGCTACCCTTAGCTGTATGTTTATGACAGTTGGCATCACAGATTGACTTGGGAGGATAATACGCATAACTGGAAGATTGGTATAGAAGGGTACAGCTTGCTCAGGAAGGACAGGCAGGGAAAAAAGGGAGGAGGTGTTGCCTTATATATTAAAAATGTATACACTTGGACCGAGGTTGAGATGGAAATATGAGACAGACTTATTGAAAGTCTCTGGGTAAGGATAAAAGGGGTAAAAAACCAAGGCTGATGTCACGGTAGTGGTCTGCCACAGACCACCTAATCAGGAAGAAGAGGTGGATAAGGCTTTTTTTAAATAACTACCAAAATCATCCAAAGCACAGGACTTGGTAGTGATGGGGGGACTTCAAACTACCCAGACATCTGTTGGGAAAATAACACAGCAAGGTACAGATTATCCAACAAGTTCTTGGAATGTATTGGAAACAATTTTTTATTTCAGAAAGTGGAGAAAGCTACTAGGGGAGAGGCTGTTCTAGACTAGATTTTGACAAATAGAGAAGAACTGGGTGAGAATATGAAAGTGGAAGGTAGCTTGGGTGAAAGTGATCATGAAATGATACAGTTCATGATTCTAAGGAATGGTAGAATGGAGAACAGCAAAATAAAGAAAATGGATTTTAAGAAGGCAGACTTTAGCAAACTCGGAATTGATAGGTAAGATTCTATGGGAAGCAAAGTCTAAGAAAAAAACAATTGAAGAAAGTTGGCAGTTTTTCAGAGACATTAAGGGCACAAGAGCAAATTATCCCGCTGCGTAAGAAAAATAGGAAGTATGGCAAGAGAGACTACCCTGGCTTAAACAGGAGATCTTCAATGATCTAAAAATTAAAGAGAGAGTCCTCCAGAAAGTAGAAACTAGGTCAAATTACAAAGGAGGAATATAAAGAAATAACACAAGTATGTAGGGACAAAATTAGAAAGGCCAAGGCACAAAACGAGATCAAACTAACTAGAGACATAAAGGGTAACAAGAAAACATTCTACAAATACATTAGAAGAGGAAAACCAAGGACAGGTTAGGCCTGTTACTCAAAGGGGGGGAGGGAGGAGAAATAACAGAAAATGTGGAAATGGCAGAGGTGCTTAATGACTTCTTTGTTTCAGTTTTCACCAAGAAGGTTGGTGGTTATTGGATGTCTAATATAGTGAATGCCAGTGAAAATTACATTGGATCAGAGGCTAAAATAGGAAAAGAACAAGTTAAAAATTACTTAGACAATTTAGAGGTCTTCTAGTCACCAGGACCTGATGAAATGCATCCTAGAACAGTGGTTCTCAACCAGGGGTCTGGGGCCCACTGTGCCCCCCCCAAGCAGGTTTCAGGGGGTCCGCCAAGCAGGATCGGCATCAGACTTGCTGTGGCCCAGGGCAGAAAGACAAAGCCCCACCACATGGGGCTGAAGCCGAAGTCTGAGCAACTTAGCTTCACGGGGCCACCTGTGGCATGGGATCAGAGACAATTGCCCTGAATTGCCTAGAATACTCAAGGAGCTGACAGATGTCTGAGCCATTAGCAATTATCTTTGAAAAGTCATGGAAGACGGGAGAGATTCCAGAAGACTGGAAAGGGCAAATATAGTGCCAATCTATAAAAAGGGAAATAAGGACAACCTGGGGAATTACAGACCAGTCAGCTTAACTTCTGTACCCGGAAAGATAATGGAGCAAATAATTAAGCAATCAATTTGCAAACATCTAGAAAATAATAAAGGTGATAAGTAGCAGTCAGCATGGATTTGTCAAGAACAAATCATGCCAAACCAACCTGATAGCTTTCTTTGACTGGGTAACAAGCCTTGTGGATAGGGGGCAAGTAGTAGACATGGTATATCTTGACGTTAGTAATGCTTTTGGTACCATCTCACATGATCTTCTCATAAACAAACTAGGGAAATGCAACCTAGATGGAGCTACTATAAGGTGGGTACAAAACTGGTTGGAAAACCATACCCAGAGAGTAATAATCAGTGGTTCACAGTCATTCTGCAAGAGGGGTCCCGCAGGGATTAGTTCTGGGTCTGGTTCTGTTCAATATCTTCATCGGTGATTTAGATAATGGTATAGTGAGTACACTTATAAAAAGTTTGCAAACAATACCAAACTGGGAGGGGTTGCAAGTGCTTTGGAGGATAGGATTAAAATTCAAAAGTGATCTGGACAAACTGGAGAAATGGTCTGAAGTAAATAGGATGAAATTCAACGTACTCCTTTTAGGAAGGAACAGTCATTTGCACACATACAAAATGGGAAATGACCCCCCTTAGGAAGGAGTACCGCGGAAAGGGATCTGGGGGTCATAGTGGACCATAAGCTAAATACGAGTCAACAGTGCAACATTGTTGCAAAAAAAGCGAACATCATTCTGGGATGTATTAGCAGGAGTGTTGTAAGTAAGACATGAGAAGTGGTTCTTACACTCTACTCCGCCTGGATTAGGCCTCAACTGGAGTATTGTGTCCAGTTCTGGGCACCACATTTCAGGAAAGATGAGGACAAATTGGAGAAAGTCCAGAGAATAGCAACAAACAATGATTAACGGTCTAGAAAACATGACCTATGAGGGAAGATTGAAATAATTGGGTTTGTTTAGTCTAGAAAAGAGAAGACTGAGAAGGGACATGATAACAGTTTTCAAGTACATAAAAGGTTATTACAAGGAGGAGGGTGAAAAATTGTTCTTCTTAACCTCTGAGGATAGGACAAGAAGCAATGGGCTTAAATTGCAGCAAGGGAGGTTTAGTTTGGACATTAAGAAAAACTTCCTGACTATTAGGGTGGAATACATTGCCTAGGGAGGTTGTGGAATCTCCATCATTGTAGATTTTTAAGAGCAGGTTAGACAAACATTTGTCAGAATGGTCTAGATCAGTGGTCCCCAACCTTTCAATGTGGCGGGCGCCACTGAGGAGCGCGGCCGCTGGACAAGCAGCCGCCGAAATGCCGCCGAGAAGCGGCGACGCCAAAATGCCGCTGCTTTTCGGGCGCAACGCCTCTTGATGATGATGCTTCTCAGCGGCAACACTTCTTGGCGTTCCCGCTTCTCAGCAGCATTTCGGTGACTGCTTGTCCGGCGGCCACGCTCCTCGGCAGAGGGGCGCTCCCTTGTCAGTAGGCGGGCGCACATAGATGCCCCAGCGGGCACCGCGTTGTGGACCAATGGTCTAGATAATACCTAGTCCTGCCATGAGTGCGGGGAACTAGACTAGATGACCTCTTGAGGTCTCTTCCAGTCCTATGATTCATGCAAAAGTTCTGGAGCCATTGCAGATCATCCCAGGTCCGCATGACTATGTGATCACACCAGTCTGTGATCATGATTCTGCTCAGGAGCTGCTGGTCTATATTTGGGGAATGTATGGTTATGACAACAGGCATGAGCTGCATCTGCTGGGTCATGGCTGGCATATCAACATCCCCCCCTCCAAGAGGTGCATTCAGTAGGTCAAATACAGCTGCCGAATTGTCCACCAGCATCTCATAGATGGTATGCCCGATTCCCGATATAGGAGTGAGAGTGAGCTGGAGAAGTTTTTCCACTGAGTCGGGATCGATGTTGATGACTCCAGCTGCTGGCAATACGTGTATCCGACCAGGCTTGGTTGCGTGTGTTGGAGGGCTCAAAACCAGTCAAACCACTTCTGGTCGAGTCTCGTGGGATGGACAGACAAATTCTCCCACAATCCACTATGAACCAAGCCCTAAGGCAGTTACAGCAGCGAGGATGCTAGGAACCCTGGGATACATCAGCACAATTGTGAGGCCCATGTTTACAATGCAGTGTGAATGCTCAAGTGTGGGCTTGGAAACTCCCGGTCTGCAGCATGGGTCCCACAGACCAGGTTTACTATGAAGTGTAGACATAGCCTTAGAGATGGGGCCAGAGCGTCACTTTAAAAGGAAGGGTCTTGGTAGCTGGGAATCTAGGTCTGCTCAGAGGGCTGTGATCTGAACTTCTACTTTCTAGGTCACAACAGTGCCCTCTCCCAGCACCTGCCTGAATCAGGAAGTTTAGAAAGGAACAGGAAATTACAACAATCTAAATTTAATTAAAAACCAACTGCAACAATACACAATTGAAGTTTTAGGTATTAGACTATTTTTCTAAGTTTCTGAGTCAAACCTACTCTTTGAAACAAAATCATTGCAATTGCAATTCTTTTAAAAATTAAAGTAATTTACGCTACACAAGTTGGTGTGTTTTTTTTCCTAAAGCAGTGTAATAGATTTTCAATACTCTGAAGCAATTCCAATATTAAACTGGAATGAAGACAAACAACAATCATAATGGCATCTTCTAATTAATAAGTACCAGTATGTCAGCTTTTCCCATTATAAACCTTACTTTATCTGGGGATTCAATTTTACTATAAAAGTTTGCCCATGATAAGACACTTGGTATTTAAAAAGGTTTTAAACTTTATATATTTTTTAAGAAAATCCACTATAGCTCTGGTATTTGTTACATGGCTCATTTAAAAAAAAAAAAAAAAAAAAAAAAGCCCATTACCCACACCTTTGCACTTCATAAAAATAATTTTGTACATTTTTAGAATTTTAGAAGTAATTAGTCCAACCCTTTTAATATAAATGTATTTTAAAACTGGCACTATTTATGATCAGCAACTTTTCCCCTAACATTTTAAATGCCAAAATACAGGTTAGCATCTGTTCTGTACTATAAACTGACAGATACAAAGCAGTTTTGAGGTAGTTTCCAAGATTCATTTAAACAATATTTCGGTTTCATTGAATTGCAATACATTGTAAATGTTCCAAAGTAACTGAAAACAGACTTACCTTACAATTTTTCATGTAACAGTGAAAGTTTAAAGAGTCCCTATATAAATGGAAGGTTTACTGAGTATATTGCCTCTGCAGATCCACACTCTTAAGAGATGGACAACTCTGAGCTACAAGTTCTACAGCAGTCCAGAATGCAGATACTTTGAGCCCACCTGAATGCCACCAAGTGGATCCAAACATTCAGTGCAAGGCTGTATAAAGCTCTGCAACCACAACTGCCTCATTTTCTCTCTTGCTTAAAATACAATCATCTAAGCCTTCAAATGTGGGTGTGGCTTTACAATGGCAGCACACAAAGTAAGAGAAATTGAGTCATTCCTGCTCAAAAGAAAGCCTGATTCACTGACCCATACTCATGGTCAATTTCAGCCTCATGCTGAATAAGCAACTGTAAAGATGATGGTTCATGGGGCTCACACAGATCCTCTCCAGAACTGCATGTTTACCAAAAGTGTTGGATCAGAGGGCTTGAAGTGGCTGCTTCAGGTTCTTATTGCTAATTCCAAGAGCTGTGCAACAGTGCCACTTAGTGGCTAGTTTTACAGAGGGAAGCCAGGGCCCCACCCAGGCACAGCAGCCCTGTTGCTGATCTACTCAGTCTGCTCCTCCCTAAACTCAGAGATTTATAGGACAACAACCATCACAAACTCCAAGGGTCAGACCATGGGGCTGCAGCTTATCTATAGCTTTTAGAAGCCTGGAAACTTCATGATGGCATTCTAGAGAGACTGAACCTTAATGTAACTGGCACTCAGGCCCATCTCCAAACTGGTCTGAAAGAATAATGATCTTCAGAACTGCTGATACCAGTGGAATCTATGGATTTTTTAGAGCAGTACTCCAAGAGAAATTACGTTCTCCAAATCCTCAAGTACACAGAAAGGTGTCAATTTCACTGGCAATGCATCATGTATATTTGCTTATCATAGAATCATTCAGGTTCATGTGCTTCACAACTAGACTAGGCATGCTGGGCTCTGTTACTGGGTTCTTATCCCGAAAGTCATCTATTACAAGAAACTGTGAATATATTTGTTAGTTCCAGGGCCTCCTCAACCATTTCTTAGTTGCAAGGATGATGGTTCCTTGAAACTTGGCAATTTTCTGTAGAACGCTACAAAGGTAGGGTGACTGAAGAGAGGAAGACAAAATAGTTCAAAGTTCCAGGGAATTGCAAACATTTATTCTGCTCGACCCAAATTCCTTGAACCTGCTGAAGAATTCTGTACCTTTCCATAGGCTTGGCAAGTCAGTCAACTGACTACCTATTATGGTCAAATACTGTCAAGTATTCCAGCAAGATTGCCCTGACATTGATGCAATCAAAAACCACCTAAGTGCCATCTTTTAGCAAGCCTACTTAAATATCTCCATCACTCCCTCTTCTACATGCTAATGCTCCCTATTGGGAAAAAAGGGGAAGTTGGGCATCTTGACTGGCTGCAGTCTTCTAGAACAAAGACTGTATGTATATCTTTATTTTTATACCAAGCCATGTACATGGTTGTTTACAAAGCATATTAAGTTAAAAGACGTGGTCCCTGCCCTGAAGAGTTTACAATTTAAATTCACCAGATACACAGACATTAACTCCAAAAGAGAGTGGGGGTGGGAGAAGAGGATTCACAGTCATTAAACCTCCTTCCACAACACAAAGGGTACATCTACACTACAGCGGGGAGTCGATTTAAGATACGCAAATTCAGCTACGTGAATAGCGTAGCTGAATTCGACGTATTGCAGCCGACTTACCCCGTTGTGAGGACGGCGGCAAAATTGACTTCTGCCGCTTTTTGTCGGCGGCGCTTACTACCACCTCCGCTGGTGGAGTTAGAGCGCCGATTCGGGGATCGATTGTCGCGTCCCAACGGGACGCGATAAATCGATTCCCGAGAGGTCGATTTCTACCCGCCGATTCAGGCGGGTAGTATAGACCAGACCAAAGAGAAAACGTACACAGCCATTAAGCCTTTTCCTGAAACAAAATCATCTTAACTATTAATGCCCAACACTTCTCCCATCCTCAACAAAGCAAACAATTCACATTAAATGTCCATGTAAATAAGCCCTCACTCCTCCCCCTCTCAACAAATATCCCCTTCATAAACCATGTGTCCACCTCCTGCATATATCCCCAACCAAACCTTGCAGATAATATGAAAAGTTCTATGCTAATAATGGGGCTGACATCACATTTAAATTGAGGCCCTTCCCTCCCTTCCTGCTCTCTTCCTCCTCCTGCTGAAGTTTGAGCCCATTGTGTTTGCTGCATGGAGGAGGAGGGGCTGCCTATCCCCTCTCCCTCTATGTGATGTGGAGTCTCTAATCATCCTGGGACAGATGGAGCAGTATGCCTGAAAACATTTTGATTGTCTGGAATCTTCTGGAGCAGCAGCAGTTACAAATAGAACTGAATGGCTACTGGTTGATTAAAATACAAGAGATATTTCATAATCTAGAGAGCATTCCAGAAAGTAGTGAAACATTAAAAAACAGTGACAAATTAGGCAGCCTTGGAAAGTAAAAAAAATCATTTATATGGACATTTTTTACTCGACATGAACATGGAAAAACTCTTATAGCTAAAGTACAAGTTCTGTTCTTTTGAGTATGTGACATTAGATAGAATGGAACAAAACTTGCTGCATTTTTGTGATGTGTCCAGTTTCTGTCAAAATAAGATTATTGCATTCAAACAGCAAGAAAGGGAAAACTGGTCTGCATCAAAATTTGTCTTCTTCTGTGCACAACTCAATCTTTTGCAGCAGCATCTTGAAGCATGAAGTCTGCTGATGAAGACGGTGATGTGAGTGACAATGATAGTGACCCTAATTCCATTTCTTCAATCTTTTGATAAGACTTTTGTTACTTCATCTAGTTCAGTATTGAAAACTTCTACTTCTGGAAAGTCTTCAGACGTTCATCAAATCGGTGTTGAGAGGTTTTTCTGGTAATGGGACATTCTGTCCAAAGACAAACTTGACAGTATGTTTGCTGGAGATATTTATACCAGCATTACACCATTTCATATAGTTGAAAATCCTTATATGCTAGATTTTTTTCATAAATTTTATCCAGTGTGGAAAATACCAAGTAGGAAACAGCTTGTGAGAAGTCTTCTGAATGCTGAAGCGATCAATGTGAAAAGGAGTTGGTGTTCTTATTGTGCAAGCTCCACATGTGTGTCTAGGGCAGAGGTGGGCAAACTATGGAGGAGGTGGGACTCTCCAGCCTGGCCCCTGAGCTCCTGGCCTGGGAGGCTAGCCCCCAGCCCCTCCCCCGCTGTTCCCCCTTCCCCACAGCCTCAACTCACTGCGCCGCTGGCGCAATGCTCTGGGCAGTGGGGCTGCAAGCTCCTGGGGCAGCATAGCTGCAGAGCCTGGCCTGACCCTGTGCTGTGCGGTGCTCTGTGCTGTGTGGTGGCCTGACTGGCTCCAGCTGGGCGGCGCAGCTGTAGCGCCGCCAGCCACCGGTGCTCCAGGCAGCGCGGTACGGGGCAGAGAGCGGGGGGGTTGGATAGTGGATAGAGGGCAGGGAAGTTTACGGTGGTGGTCAGGGGGCGTGAGTGTGGATAGGGGTCGGGGCAGTCAGAGGGCGGGGAACAGGTTGAATGGAGGCAGGTGTCCCCAGGGGACAGTCAGGAAGGGGGGGGGGGAGTTGGATGTGTGGGTGGGGGCCAGTCAGGGGCAGGGGTTCCAGGGTGATCAGGGGACAGGGAAAAGGGGTGGTTGGATAGGGCAGGGATCCGGGGGGGGGGAGGCAATCAGGAATGAGAAGAGGGGCTGGGGTTCGGGGGGCTGTCGGGGGGCAAGAAGGGGGGGGGGGGTCAGGCCACATCTGGCTGTTTGGGGAGGCACAGGCTCCCCTAACCAGCCCTCCATACAATTTCCGAGACCGTTTGCCTGCCCCTGGTCTACTGTCTGATGGATGGAGCAATATTCAAAATGAGGGTGTCATCAGCTTCATGGTAACAACTCCACAACTAGAGAGTTTTACGCCTTCCAATGTGCAACTGAGCATCACCACGTGGCCTAATATATTGCTGATTAGTTTAAAAATATAATCAATGAATTGGGTCCACAAAAAGTTATTTCTGTTGTGGCAGAAATGCAGCTAACATGAAAGCAGCTTGGGCTTTTTGTTGAGGAATGAGAATCCACACCTTCTGCATTATGGATGTGCTGTCCACTAGTGAAAAGCTGCATTATATGATGTTGAAGATCTGACAACTTTCTCATCTCATGTCAAAAATTAAAAGCATTGTCAAGTTTTACAAAAAGCAAACAAGTACCAGCAGCCATTTTTTCCAGCATAATTTAGTACAGCACTCAGTTTCATCCACATTGAGGAGTAAGCCTTGTTGTACTCGATGGTATCTTCTTTTATAAATGTCTCAAAGATCTTAAAATATGCAAGAAGGCTCTTCACACAGTTGCTGCTGAAGAAGGGATGGCTGGGTGTGCCCCCCAGTAATCCAAACTGAAATTCTTGACTATGCCTGAAGGATGCAGAATTTAAAATTAAATTTAATTGCTTGAATCTGTAGCTCAGTTCATTCAGAAAATGAAAAATGATGGTTCTATTCTGTCTGATGCCAAGAACAAGTTCCTGGACATTAAAAAAAACACATTTGTGAGATACTGAACACAGTCCATTTACAGAAGCTGAAGAGGGGAAAAAAACCCAAAATAATATCACAGCACAATCAAATTACCTTTCTGATGATGAATTTGATCCAATTTGTGATCTCAGAGTGGCTGGTGTAAATTTTAAAGGATATACAAACAAACAAAAATACAATTCTGATGGAGGTAGCAACCTATAAAGCAAGCAGCAGACTGTTCAGTCATAAAACAATGTGAACTGCAATCCCAGCAGATGAATCAAAACAACTTGCTGCTTCCTCATAGAAAGGGTCATGTCCTCCTAGATCTCTAGCTACAGTGGCAGAAATTCTTTTAACACTTCCGTGTACTACAGCATATGTGGAACAAAACTGGTCGATTTGGGGAATCATCCATTTCCAAACCAGAAATATACTGAAGACCTCCACTGCTGGGAATCTGGTAACCGTGTATCACCATTTAAGAAAACTGCAGATGAGTTGATTCGATATTCAGCAGATGAAGAGGAAGGAGATATTGATGGATTTGATGAGGACAACAAAGATACAGATGAAGCACTGAAGCTGATAGAGGAGATATGAAAAGCAAGATATTTGACAAGCTGGTCCGATCTGTATCTGACAGACGTGCATTTAAAAATGACTTTTTTAAAAATAAATTGCTATGAGTTTATAAAAAGAATTTTATTTTCCTTTTTATAACTGTTCGGTTTTGAACAACACTCACATTTAAATGTTAGATTAACACTGCTAAAAATAAGAAAATTATTTAATTTTTAGAACTTTATTTCATTATGTATTGCATTTTTCTGAGTTAAAGTAACTTAGTTAAATAACTTTTTTTTTAAGTTAGGCATAAGTGTCTAAGGCTAAACCTACTGGAGACCATAAAGTCTTACTCTTTTTTGTTACTGTTTTAATAAATTAGTGCTTTAAAGTATTTGATCATTTTTGACATTGTTTGACCAATCATTTTTTAATCAGTCAAATGGCCAGCCCTATCTTTCTATGTCTCTTGGAAGCTCATGGGTCCACTTGGGTTCTGTGCCATATTTGGTCAGGATTGTCATACTTTGGAATTCAACTGGATTCCACTCAGCCAATCCATCACTGGAGTTTCTTTTCCCATTATGTGACTGCCTCACAGACTGGAAATAGATTTTGTTTTACTCAAGACTAGCAGATCTATATTCTTGATCACGTCCTACCCTTCAGGTATCCCCCATGGCAATTTACTTATGCCTGTCATGGCGTTGTTCAATTGCCCTCCCAAATAAAATTTTGGACTCTCAAGGTAAAGTAAGTAGTGCCAACCTGGTCACTTTGGTCTGTGAGCTAGTGTCCATAATTGACATCTTCCACTCCAGAACATCCAAGGTGCAGGTTTTCAATGATTGACCAACACTTCTTGGTATGAGTTTTTGTTTCCCAGTTCTGCTTTCCACTATGACAACATGAACAGCTGAAGTGACTCATGACTCTACTCTGAGACTTCCTGACATCAACCATGCAGCCAGCTCCATAATACTACAGTATATTTCTTCCTGTAGCAAATATGGGAACCTGATTTTGCAGTTTGGTTATTTTCTGCTGGATGAGGAATACCTTAACCATTCTGATGCTAAATATTGCTTCCAGCTAAAAGCTCCTATCCGCTTGTTAGCTACCTGTGAGTTTCCAAGAAGGAACAGACTTCTTTGATCACTGGTCTTTGAAAGGTGGAATGGTTAGTCCTTTGGAAGACTGCTTCTTCTGCAGGGACCTCCTAGCGGACATATATAAGGCCATGGAGCAGAACTAATTCTAATCACATTGCACATCACTTCACAGGATGAGAGACTTAACGGAGGAACAGCAGTGCCTTAACTAGCTTGAATTACTTGCCCTTAGCTTCCAGAGACTTGAAGAGCTTTTGCAACTAGTGGACTGCTATTCTCAATGCATACACATTGTAATTTGAAGCCTGTTAACAACAAACTCAAGGACTTGAAGTCTCCCTTCAGAGAAACTTCAGTTTTTCTATTCAGTAGGTCCTCCCAGGCTGCTGCTTCTACTAGAGTTGCTGCTGTTGTAGCAGCGCCAGAGATGTCAGCATCCACTCTTGGGTTCTCTGCATTAGATAGCCTCAGTCCTCCCGAGGGCTCTCTGTCTGCAACAGATCACTTGGTGCCTATTATTTTATGTTAGAGTGAACATGTACAGGGCACTGCAACAAATACAGTGACCGGTCCCCAGTAACTCACTCTGCTGATATCTTCCCTCCTCCAGTTGCAGTATCTATACCATCCTGGCTATGTGGAGTGGGAAGCTAGAATCTGCCTGTCTCCTGCAACTGCAGGTTGAGAATGTCCCATTAGCCGGTATGAGGGGCTTCTCACAAGGATCCATACCACTGTATCTACAGGCCATATGAGAGCTGCTGGAGCTGAAATGGTTCCTTCTCTTCTCTGTCTAGGTTTTCTTCTAGAATTGGAGTCAGCAACACAGAGAAGCTGCTGCCACTGGAACAGTTCCTTTGAACTCCCTATAGTGGGGACAGGAAGACAGCTGTTCATGTTGGAAAATCCAGCTAATGCTGGTGCCTGTGCACACTCCTGTGTGCCTAAACAGACTCCTGGAGACTTCCCAAGTAGCTAGGGATTTTGACTGCTCCATTCTCTTTCTCCCTAGACTCTGATGGAGGTGGAACTGGGAGGATCTAGCGCAGGGGTAGGCAACCTATGGCACGCGTGCCAAAGGCGGCACTCAGACTGCCCGGGTCCTGGCAGCTCTGCATTTTAATTTAATTTTAAATGAAGCTTCTTAAACATTTTAGAAACCTTATTTACTTTACATACAACAATAGTTTAGTTATATATTATAGACTATAGACTTTTAGACCTTCTAAAAATGTTAAAATGTATTACTGGCACGCAAAACCTTAAATCAGAGTGAATAAATGAAGACTCGGCACACCCCTTCTGAAAGGTTGCCGACCCCTGATCTAGTGTATTGCTGTTTCTGGGAATCAGCCTAACTGCCTGAACCAGGGCAGGACAGAATCTGCACATGCTCTCCTTCTCCCTCTTCCCTGGAATAGAGATAGCTGGGGAGACCATACCCTTGCAGGGAATGAAGGCTGGAAGAAAAGGACAGAGGGAAGACATCCATGAGAGCAGGTAACTATAAGATCTACATATGGGACTGGAATACCTGCCAGGTGCCCTTCCTGGGGCTTGCAGACATGTACTAGAGCCAACCCAGCTCTAGCAGCAACTTCTCTGCCTCTACAGGGTACGGGGCTCCTGGACTTGACGTTTCCCAGTTGCCTCAATTCTGGTAAGTCCCCTTTTAGCTGTTATTTCTTCTACCTCTTCCTGGACCTTACAGTAGCTTCCTGTTTCTTCACCTCCTTAGATATTTCTGCCACTCCAACTGCAGCTCCTCAGCTTCAGGTCATTCTTACCTTCTCCCATGATCCTTAGGCTTTCAGTAGTTCCCATGATTCCTTCCCCTCTGTTCCCCATGAAAGCCACACAGTTCCTGTCTCAAGGTTTTTATGCAAAGAGATCTGGTCTTAGCTGACATCTTCTATGGTTGCAGGGATCTCACCTTGCTGAATACCCATTTCCCTGTCAAACATTCTGCTCCGGCAACTGCTCTCCAAAGTAGCCTGTTCTGCTCCTTAGCAGCCACCCAGCCTCTCCAGAGTACATGGATGCCTAAACCAAAGACTTCTCCATTGGCTCAATCCTTGGTAATCTTCTGGCTCCTTTCCTCTCCCCCAGCCAGGTCCAACATCTGGGTAATTAATAGACTATATCATGTTTGAAATAACCGACTAACTGGAAGCAGAAGATCAAGTCCCAGCCCAGACTCCCTCAGTGTAGGATGTAAAAGAAGTACCCTGCAATATTGCGTGCACATGTCTCTCAGATGAGCTGCAGAACATAGGCCCCAATTGGTTATAAAAAGCACCAGTATTTCTCCTCCTACAGCCCCCCTGCAGAGTCTCTCTCTACAGCTGTAGTCTGTCTCTCCTTACAAAACTGAGCACAAGCTAACAGTTCCATTTGTCTTAGTCAGTAAAAGTGGGGGTGCCCTCCTCAGTGGCAGTTTTCCTTCCATTTTTACTGCTGTGGCCTAGAAAGCCCAGGATCTCTCTGGGTTCAACACAGGGGCAGCTCTATGTATTTTGCCGCCCCAAGCAAGGCAGTGAGGCAGCCTTCGGCGGTGTTCCTGCGGGAGGTCTGCTGGTCTTGCGCCTTCGGCGTACCCGCCGCCGAATTGCCACCAAAGCCGCGGGACCGGCGGACCTCCCACAGGCATGCCGCCGAAGGCGGCCTGACTGCTGCCCTCACGGTGATGGGCAGGCCACCCCCCGCGGCTTGCCGTCCCACGCACTCGCTTGGTGCGCTGGTGCCCGGAACTGCCCCTGGTTCAACAGAAACATTGTGTTGTCTCTCAGGGCAGGTTTCATCTTTATGTTATTCTGTCCCTTTTATCCAGTGTAAGTAGGAAGAACAGGTTTGAAGTTCTCACTCTAGGTGTTGGGCCACCTTCAGGTTGTTGATTTCCCACAGTAAAAATCTAGGATACCTATACATATTTTGGGAGAGCACTTAGGATACACTTGTCAAGCATCTTGTTTTCTTTAAGCCCTCCTCACTATTTCTGGGAATCCCATCTGGATCCTTGTTCTTCCTTGCCTCTCTTACTTACCCTTATATGTAAGAGAGAAGACTACACAAATAACACTATTTACTCTCTGTCCAATGGAAAAATCAGCATCTAGCTACAGTGCCTTCAGTCAGTGCTAGACGTGCAGCCAAAGCACCCCACCCCTCCTTCCTCCCTCATCCTCTCCCCCCACCCTCCCATATCCCTTACAGAATAGCACAGAGGGGAACCGCACTGGATGTTTTCTGTGCGGCAGTAGTGGTGACTACAGAAGAGTCCAAAGAGAGATCCTAAGTAAGGTTTTACAAGTGCTAACAAAAAGAGGATTCGCCAAAGAAACACAAAACTAGACAGCTGAACAACTACAATGATAATGACTGCATGGTTATCAAGATATATAGAAACCATTGTGAGAGCATTTTACATCTTGAGGATACCACTGGAAACTACAGCTCAGGAAAACCAGAAACCACCTGGAACTCAACAACTACTGGAATAAGCAAGAAGCAGGGGTAGCAAGAATCTATCCCCGAAAGAGACTACAAGATAGAAAATTTAAATCCAGAAGACAGTCCGGCTGCCCAGAGTGAAAACAATAGGAACCACGAATAATAAAGTTTCTAGAGCTACACAATTTAAACTATAAACATTTACTACTCGGGGGGGGGGGGTGGACTATCAACAATCAATAACTAAATTTACAGAATTCAGAAAACAAAACAAAAAAACAAGAATACCCCCACACCCAGCAAGGAAAAGAAAAGAGGGAAACTCCATTACCGTGGATCCAGGACTTCGCCAATGATTTCTTCCAGCTTGTCGATAAAATTAACAAAGTCTGAAAGTCCCTTTACGTGGGTTCTTAAAGTATCAAATGGTGAAGGTGCATAACCTTTTCCTCCAAGTTCTATCATTCGGATGAAAGATGTTGCCATCTATTATCAGAAAAATATTTAGGTAGGTAGAACTATAGTAGTAAAAGAAGTATATAACTTTTGGAAGAGACAATTATGAATCATTTTGAAGAAGTAATCCTTTCCCAAGGCAAAAGGCTAGCATGAACAGTCCTAGTGAAGTCAATGGGGTTACACATTATAGTAAGCATTATGCCTGGTGACAACCATTGGCAAGATCACGACTTAAAATAGTGCAGCATTATATGAGGTCTAAACAAAATATAAAATTAGGCCCAAGTAATTAAGCACAGCCTTTTACCAAATTGAACTTCAAAATATCACTGTGCATTATTTTATAGATATATGCATGTGAGTAACTTTTTGCACGCAAGCTGAACTCAACAGTCCTACTCATAGATATAACTAGGATCAGGGACATACTGTGCTTTATGAACATTTTCTAAAGTGAGAGTGACTAAAAGTTATTCACTAAAGTGGCTTAATTTTCCAGACACCCACAACTTTCCTGCGGGGAGAGAGGAGAAAATGAGAGCTCAGGATGTTCATCACTGCTGAAAATCAAGTCAGTTATATACACTCTACAATCAAGTCAGTTTTATTTACTATATAAATATAGTAAAGTTTTCATATATTTATGTAGATCTATACATATAGTAGATAAAATATTATTAAAAATATAAGACTGCCCTAAGCAGAACACTTACAACTTTACAGCAACTTTCAGAAGAATTAGTTTTCTACTTCTACCTTTTTAGGTAAACAAAACTTTTGACAATCCTATCTGTTTGCAAGGATGCAATAGTAATTGTGTATATAATTTTTAACTTCAGATTATAAAAAGCTCATGACCTCTTAGGACTTGAAAACAGTACAACTGAAATAATTCTAGCAAAGGAAGAAAGCAGACCTGCCAACATTCATATCTTTGCTCTGTTAAAGATTTGCTGTGGATTGCATGTGGTTCATAGGACCTTGCCTCCTCAATGGAAAATATTTTGGCTTCATGTAATTTATCCTAGACAAAGATGCCAAAAAAAGAAGGCTTCTTTATACAGTAGAGAAGTTTCCCCTTTGGCAACTGAAAAAGAGAGGGTAATGAATCCAGTCCAAACACATTTTTTTTTTAAACACAACATTAATACAACATTAGGAGCTGAAATAATCCTAGAACTGAGGTTTCACAATTTTTTCCATATTTATTCAACCATAAGATCATGGGAGTTCGGCTGCTTCAGCATAAATAAAGATTACTTTACCCTACAGTAAGAGTGGTTTTTCACTGCACCAGTGTAGCTGCTCATGCGCCTCATGTACACAAGATCGAATTCTTTCAAATAGCAGTGTTTGTCAGGGCCACATACACACCCTATGCCTCCTTGTGCTCCCACACAAGGACATAAAGGGCAGAGCTGCTGCAACCCTCCCTCAGTTTCTTTGCAGTTTGAAGCCCATGGTAGCAGAGGATTCTGAAAAGCAAGGATGGAGGGCAGGTTGTGGGAGCCACACTGACAATAACATCTTAAAGAACCAGTTAGTGTAAGGTACGTAACTTCTCTCCCTGAATGTGTCAGTGTGGCTCCCATTATAAGTGACTGACAAACAGCACTCTCCTTCTGGATAATAGGATGAATAGTATCTTCCTCAGTTGAACAGAGATTTTAGTACTACTCTCCTGAATCTAGCATCCGCTCTAGCAACTAAGTCAAGTGCATGTTGTGTGTGGGGGAGGTGGGGGGGGGGAGGAACTGTCAGTGGGTTTGCAGATCTTGGAAATGGAAACATTTCTGAAGCAGGTGAAGGATGTCATTTGAGCCCTGGTGGCATAAGCCTTGATGGTCAGTGGGAGGAACACACCATCCAATGGGTAACAGGGAGATACAAAGAATATTTAAGTGGCTATCAGAATGTAATGAGATGGCCTGGCCCTTGGAATGGCTGTCTACAGACAGAAAAAAAGGGAGACAGTCTGAACAGTTTGTTTCTGTCAATGTAGTAAAGGAAGGCTCAGGAAACTTCTAATGTATACAACTTTGCTCCTGAAGAAGAATGGGTTTCAGGAGGAAGGTAGGCAGATTTATTGGTTGATTCAAATGGAATTCCAAGCTGACCATGGGGATGAACTTGGATTGAGGTTTGAGCACCATCATAACCCTATGAAACATTGTGTAGGAAGGCCCTGCTGCAAGTACTTGGAGCTCCCTCATTCTCCTGGCTGATGCAATTGCAACTAGGAAGATAGTCTGGAGTAAAATGCACTCTGAAAGGAGCTCAAAGGGTGGTCTTTCGAATCTTGAGAGGACAAAGTTGAGGTCCCAGAAGGAAGTAGGCCATTGAGGAAATCCAGTACCATCAAGTGAGTGCAGACCAAGCATGACTGTACAGGCAAATGGCAAGCAAAAATGGCTGTGAAGTAGATTTCATCTGCATCAATGAAGCTGAATTCAGGTTAAGTGGAACTTTATTAAACCTTGTGCACTGCTCTGTCCATATGGCTGAGTTGCTTCCAGTCTAAATCTGTGCTCCCTGTTCCCATGGTGTCCCCGCAGTGACAGCCCCTCCAGGGAACATGGGTCCTCTGACTCCAGGTCCACTGATCATGACACAAGGTGGACCTCAACTGGCCAAAGCATAGTAAATGAAAGCAGTAGTAGCAGATCTGCAGTACTGAAACCTGAATAGGGTCCAGGCCCCATAGAGCAGCCCAAATAAAGAATTTCTTCCAATTTGATGAATAAGTTCTTCTGGTGGACATCTTCCTGCTCTGTATCAGGATATCCTGAACTTATCTAGAGCATTCTGTCTATGGCACTTAAACAGACAACATCCAGACTATCAGATGCAGATTCTAGATGAAGTATCTGACTACAGTGCTGCCTCTGCCAGTATGGAGCTACACAAACAATTTTGTCTGTCTCAGTTTTGGAAGTCACCCTGAGGACAAAAGAGAGTCAGTAGAAAGGCATAAAGGAAGCTTGGATTCCATTGCAGAAGGAAAGAGTTATGCAATGATCCCAGGCTCATGATCTCTCTGAAACAGAAATTCTGACAATTGGCATCATCCTGGGTGGCAAATACGTCTACCAAAGGAACTCACCTAGCTACAGAATACTGGGTGTATGATGGATCTCCACAGGAAGAACTTGCGATTGGCCATGGACTACCTGCTCAGGAAGTCTGCCAGGTTGTTGCTGATTCCCAGGAGATGGGACATTGGGGTTATCCCAAGTCAGTGGCATCACATCCATAACTTGATGGTCCCCTGACAGAGAAGAAATGAGTATGAACCTCCTGGCTTGTTGATGTAGTGCATCACAGAGTTGTTGGCCATCAGGTTCAGTACTGTGGAATTTTGAAGACCAGATAGTAAGTCCATGCAGGACATTGATATGAAGCTGAAAGTCTTCCAGGGACCAGATCCCCCATCTGTAGATGGTCCAGGTTGTCTCCCTCACTTGCTCTTGATGCACTAGTAATTAAAGTTCTTGTTAGGAGGTGGAGGGTAGAACTGCACACCTCCATGTCCATTTTTGGGTTCCTTCTACCATCTCTGTTATGCAATGCCATGAGGTGGAACCACAACATTCTTTTTTATTTGGGTGTTTTGCTGGGAAAGAGAGTCAGAGTGGCCACAGGGGAAGTCTGGCAAGCAGTGCAACATATATGCATGCTAACATAGGGCATAGCAGTCCCAGACAGGTTCAAACTATCATTGTTGACTTGGTTTTTATTGCAAGTAATAGCAGTTGCATTGAGAGGAATCTATCATTGGGAAGGTATGCTCCCGCAGACCTGGAATTGATCTAGGCTTCTATGAACACTATCACCTGTGATGGAATAGACTATTTTTTTGTCGTTCACCAGGAGACTCAGCTGAGAGAATAGGGAGAGAGCGTAGTTCCGGCTCACAGCCATCCCCTCCTGAGATATGCCTGTGATCAGCCAATTGTTGAGGTAATCACAGACATGGCTACCCCTCCTTCTGAAATGAGCCACTACTATTGCTAGGCACTTAATGAAGATTTTTGATGCCATGGAAAGTCTGAATGGCAGTATCTTGTTTTGGTAATGATTGGAGACCCACTGTCAATCTTAGGTACTTCTTGTGGGCTGGATGGATGGCTGGCTATGTAGAGGTATGCATCCTGCAAGTCAAGAGGAGACCAAATATTACCATCCTGAAACTCAGGCATCATACGTATTTATTCAGTCTAAGGTCTAGTATAGGATTAGGACCCCTTTCTTCTGATATTTTTTCTTCTTCCTGAAGGAGAAGAAACGCTCTTCCTCGGTACTCTGTAGGTACTTTATGGCTCCTAGATAAAGCGGTAAGACCACTTCTTGTTGCAATATTTTCTCATGAGAGGGATCCTGAAGGACGGGGCAGGAAATTTGGTAAGAATAATGCCTGGAAATGGACAGGATAGCCTCTAGTGCCAATTTGTCAGCTGTGAAGGCTGCCTAGGCATGGTGAAGAAGGGGCAAGGTGGTTCCCAAAGATAGGTGAAAGCTCCAGATTGACTCTCAACACTCCCATCAAATCTGCTGCTTCTGATAGTGAGTCAGCTTAGCCGAGGAGATGGAAAACAGTCACCCCCTAGAGTACCTGGGCTCCCTGTTGGTGCTCTGATTGACAACCACAGAAATAGAACTGTCTCCTCTGCTGGAGCTTATACTTTTAAGGTTCCCTATAGGGGGCCAGCATGTAAATCCCAAAGGACAATAGCATTGCCTTGAAAGGGAGTGGAGTACTTAGTCTATTTTCTGGTTGAAGAGCTCCATCCCCTCAAAGGGCAGGTCTTCTAAAGTGGCCTGCACCTGACAGTATGCCAGACACCTGGAGCCATGAGGCCCATCTCATAGTGACTGCCCAGCTATCAACCCTATAGCCATATCAGTTGTGTCCATGGACACCCATAGCTACATTCTGATGACCATCTGGTCCCACTTAATGATTTCCTTTAACTCATCCCTGTTTCTCTTGGATTTTTGATGAGAAGGGAGTGACCTTCACCCAAGAGAGAAAACAGTACTGTGGCAAATAGGGGCTAGTCATTTAACAAACAGAGTTAGAGTGAGACTGATCAACATGGCTTGCATCCAGAGAGGTCCAATTTTTTTGGATCTGTATCCTTTGGGATGCCTTTTATGGACTCGGATTTTTCTTGTACTTCCAGAACAACTAGAGACTCTGGGTTTGGATGTGCATAAAAGAAGTGTTCAAAGCCTTTGAGGGGTACCCAATATCTCTTTTCCATTCTCTTCAAAGTGGAAGGAAGAGTTACCAGGGTTTGTCACAGTCCTCTGACCAGTTCCAGGATCCCTTCATTAACAGGGAGAACAATTCTGATTGGCATTGTGACACTCAAAATACCAAAGTTTGAGATGCTTCTTTAGTATAAATGAAGACTCAACATCCACAACGTGGGTCAAGAAGTCCTGAAAATCTTTAAAGTCAATCACTGGCACTGGTGTCAGTGCCTATTCTGGCAATGATGAAGACTCTGAGTGGAGACAGGGATTGTTGTGATCCCTCTGTCACGTCTTGCTCTTGGGGACCATGTCCAGTTCTAGTGTGGGAGGCCTGACTAATGATGCAACCAGAGAATGGGATCCCCCCCTATTTCTGTAAACATGGGGGGCGGGGAAGGAATCTATTTCTGAACGCATGAGAGGACAGTCTCCAGTAAAGGCAATATGGCCAAGGTATCATGTCATATGGGTACTGGCCTGACTAGGGCTAGCCCAGTGCCACTCATCTGGGCAGTGCTCTTAATAAGGACTCCCACATGTCGTCCTTAGGGTCACACTCTAAAGGCAGAGGAGAAAAATCTCTGCTCAACACCAGCAAGAATGAATACACCAACAATGGCATGGAAGAGCATATCTTCTCTTTGTACAGCAGTGCCATAGGTAATTAGGGCACTGGGGCTGATAGTCTCTTTCCATTGCAGGGAATAACTCTGGAGACTATTCAGATTCCTCCAGAGTATCTCTCAGATCTTTGCTGGGTTCCATCAAAGATAGAAAGGTCAGCATCAGAGATCTCATTCCCTCTGCCATTCCTGATCTGGTTGAGGACTCGTATGCTCTATCCTTTGAGGAATCATGTTTTCTTTCCTCCTTATGGGACTCAACATTTGCATCTATGTTTGAGCTCCATTCAGCTCCATGAATGAGCCTCATCTTTATGTATAGGCACAGGTGCTGGATTTCCTGCCTGGGGTAGGCACCAAGGCTGTCACTTTTTGGTGCCGAGGTTTTCAGTGCCAAGGACCCGGCCAGTGTTGAAGGGGTCGGCATCAAAGTCACCAGTGCTGGCTCTGCTGGTGCTTTCTTCAGATTCTTTCTAGTGCTTGATCTCTACGTACAATATATGCTCGAGGAAGTGCTGGCAGATACTGGTTTATCTGGCCTTGCTCTGGTAGTGACCATCTCCTATGGTTCCAAAATGATGCATATGGACTGCTCCAATAGAGGTAGCTTGAGCGGAGTGAAAAGGACTTGTACGTAAAGCACCTGTCCAGGCTGTAGATAGCCTAGTCTAGGCAAAAGAGGCATCGATTGTCCATGCTTGATAGGGATCAGTCTCACAGGATGGGCAAGGTTTAAACCTTGACAGTATGGAATCCACTATGAGGCATAGCAGCTGACTCCCAGCACCTTGTCCAACTGTGTAGGCATGGTCTCCAGGAACTTTTCTCCCCTCTATTTTTTTGCAGGGAGAAGGGACATTCAAATGAAGGGAGTGTAAAGATGAAGATTTCTTCATAAATTTAATGAAACCAAACATTTTTTAAAGCATCTAAGAAGCGTCGCACACTCACTAGGTTCCAGCTTGCTGCTATAAGCAGAAAGAGGGAAGTGAGGTAGGATCACCGCTGCTGCATAAGTCCTCGTGAAGAAACACGAGAAGGCACAGGGGGCACATATGGCCCCAAAAGACACTGCTATTCAAAATAATCTGATCTTGCATGCATGAAGTGCATGCCCATTTACAGTGGGGTCAACAATGACAAGTATTTAAAGAACATGATATACTAAATTCATTTGCAGTTCCATTCAAAATGACTCTTATCAGATTCAAAATTAGTTTGAATTTGTTTAAAAAAAAAAAAAAAGCACAACTGGGTGCTTTAAAGGTTGGAGACCTTTAAACAAAGTTCTCATCTACTTATCAACTACACCTCTACCCCAATATAACACGACCCAACATAACACAAATTTGAATATAACGCGGTAAAGCAGTGCTCGGGGGGGAAGGGGGCTCCGCACTCCAGTGGATCAAAGCAAGTTCGATATAACGCGGTTTCATCTATAACACAGTAAGATTTTTTGGCTCCCGAGGACAGCGTTATATCGAGGTAGAGGTGTATGTGTAATTAAAACAGTATCCCTGACAGTGCTATACCTTATGAGAAAGGACCTCTATATTTGTGCCTTTTTGACACTTATTGTAAGAAGAATACACTCCAAAACTCTTCTTTCACTACCTCTTAGAGGGAATTTTGACTGCTCTGATATGGTTTGCATGAAATTCCCAGAGAGCCTAAATCACAAAGCTTGTAGTAAAACAAAATGTATTAAAAATAAAGAAAAATTGAGTTAAAGCAGAAGAAAATGCATGCATAACATATTTAGAACTAAACTGTGCAGAAGTTAATCCAGATCAGTATGCGTACCACACTCGTTCAGGATTCTAGTCATTACTTTGGATAGACAGTTTTGATTCCTGTTGCTCCCATATCCTTTTTACAACTTGGGTGTACGTGCACACAATTGTTTCCTTGCTCACCTTTGCATCTGATGTTCAAGTAGGCATCCACCCCACTCCTCAAGGGCTTTTCAGGTTATTTGTCCTGACTGGATGTGTTAGCCTGAATCCAATTTGTTCTCAGCCTTACATCTGAGTTTAAAGACGCAGCACTCGCATTTTTATAATTGTTTCATTACTTCTGATCTACTCCAAATATGTATTCTTGAAAGATTAATGCTGATTTGACACATACCAGGAAAATGGACATTTGTCTCTTCTGTGCAGCATGCTTTAGGTCAGTGAAGGCTTCTCTTCCAAGTCCTCTATCAGGAATATTTAGAACATGAGCCAGGGCCAGATCATTCTTAGAATTCACCAACAGGCTTAAATATGCATAAACAAACTTCTTCACGATCAATAGCAACTGCATAAGAAAGTATCAAGTTAGCTTATGTCTCAAAAAAATTAAAATAAACTACTTAAAAATGAATTAGGTATATGCAGAAATCATCGTTCTGAAAGAGTAAGAATATCAGTCATGCTGAATTACAAGAAATTGACTTCTATACATATGGAGACTGGGAAGTGATGACTGTAAGCCAGTATGGACCGAACATGTGGCATTTTAATGTGTTGAAAGTTTTTGTACATAATGCTACATTATCCACCTGAGATTTAGAGCATTCTCATTTCCCTTTTTCTTCAACACTTTGATAAGCATCAGTTTCTATCTGACATTATCTAGGGCTTCCTCCATAAACATCCTAACAACAAAGACACTTCTTTCATAACCTAGGGCCCCACTGAAGGCAAAGGAAGTTTTGCCAATGGTTCATGATTTGATTTCTAGTGCATTCACTTTTCAACAAGGTACTAGAACTTGAAGTGACAAACTGTGACCCCCCAAAAACATTTATATTACAGCTGCACTCTAGTGTGCTAGGCCCCATGCAAACATAAGAAGGCAGTCCCTGTCCTGAAGAATTTACAGTCTAAGCAAGAACAGACACACTAAAAAGGAAAATAAAATAGATCGGTGAAGAAGGTAAACAAGATCATATGGTTATACTTAGGAAGTTCTGCATATCTGAGTGTTTTTTTAATGGGGCACCTGGGATGGAGATGTAGGAAGAAGAATCATAAGAAAAGGAGAAGACACTAAGAACAAGAGGAAAAAAAGTAGAGGAAAAGTGAAGTTTAGAAAAGGAAAAAGAAGAAAGGGTGAGAAATGTATTTGTCACGGAGACCAAGGAAGACTTGTGCTGGTAGCAGCGAGGCAGAGTAAGGAGAAAACAAGAGTCCAAGTTTCAAAAATTCAACGAGTCTGATGCCAGATAGCTGAGAAGGTAGTTCTGGGGAAGGAAGCAGACTTGTCCCCAAATGCCATACTGGAGCTCCCTCTTATGGTGAGAGTATGAATACTGGAGGGGGCAAGAGATTCCTACTAGCTGGTCAGTCTCCCCGTGGTGGGGGTCGAGAGGAGAGGGACAGGGAGGCATAGGTACCCAGCATTTCCAGGAAGCCCATGCTGGTTTGACTGAGGACAACCAAATGCCAACTGATGCCTCTGCCCACTTTGATTTGCTGGAGCTGGCATCACTACTGTTGATGAGAGAGTTTCTCTAATGTGTAAGTGGGGTAAAGGAGTGGAAGTTAAATAAAATTTGTGAGCAAGTCATTAGATCACTATTCAAGGCAACAGCTGAGTATAAAAGGAGGAGAAAAAAAAGAGAAGTTATGGCCCACAACTGCTGCCTTGACTATGCATAAGGAAAGTTAACTTTTTCTTGCACTTTAATGGGGACCTAACCTTACACCCCCTAACTAAGGGCTCCTACAGAAGCCTGGTCCTGCTCTTCAGGCTTGAAGAAAAGACCTGTGTCTCTTGATTCAAGGGTGCAGAGGAGAACAGCATATAACATGTTTTCTAGCCCTATAAGCAGAGGCATGAACTACCAACAAGCTCAGGTGTGATACTGGAGGTCAAGTATTCCCCACTCTGACAATTTAGACTAGCAATAATTGAGGAAAAGCAAATTGCATTGCATTTCACCTATTCACTTTTGTATACAGAGTGAATATTTGTTATAAGTTGTAATGAAGACAAAAAAAAGTTTTACCTTCACATTATCCTGGCTGTGTCTCATTGGTGTTGAGGGTATGGAAAGACTAGAACCGTTCTCTTCTGATAAGCCAGAGATAAATTTTAACAGTTGAACCTTCAGGAAAACATATAGAGTAGGATTAAATATGAAGATGATTGAAACTTGAAAAAATTAGTAATTATTTCAGTATTGTAAATAGCCTTATCCCAACCATGGTCTCCTCCAATCCTTGAAAGAGGAAGCAGCCTGCAAAGGCCTCTCTACTCTTGAAGACACAAAACTGCCAAAGAGGAACCTGTATAAGCAAGTAACCGAGATGCAAGCCTGAAAAACTAGTTTACGGGAAGAGTTTTTATATGACGATGCTGGGCGGCAGCATACTCAGGCTTGTGTTGAAAGGTATGTTTGTCACTGTTTCAGCTGATGCCTCCAAAACAGAAAGTGTGGGACTATTGGAAATGGTTAAACAAAAAAAGGAAGCTGCACACAGGAAAAAAAAGACAGCTAAAACCCAACCTAGGACACTAGAGACAGAGTCAAATCCATGCCTAAGGATGCTAGAAGGAAAGGTGGAGGCAGGGGCAAGATGGACAGCTATTGCCCTCAAACATGAAAAAACTTTCCCAGAATCTAGACCAGAGAGGCAAAACCACCCTCTGTTCCTTTCTATTTGGCTACACTTTAAGAATCTTGACATAGATCTAAAATTGTGTACGACATTTTTCATCCTATAGTCAAGCATTTTGCTTATGATATTTAGATCTTTTATGTCAAATTCCTTTTCAATTAGATATGGTTTATGGAAACCCATCAAGTGCTACAGCCAAAATTGAGGCTCACTCACTGAAATTTATTGTACTCTGGAGGTCAATTCAAAATAAAAGGACAGTTACCTGTTCCGTAACTGGCGTTCCTCGAGATGTGTTGCTCATGTCTATTCCACAGTAGTTGTGCATGCTTGCCACATGCACCGGTGCCGGAAGTTTTTCCCTTAGCAGTATCTGTACTGGGGGAGCACCGCAGCGACCCATGGAGTGGTGCCTGTATATCGCGCTATAAGGTGAGCCACGGGCTCCCCCCCACCCTCGGTTCCTTCTTGCCGGACAACTCCAACAGAGGGGAAGGAGGGCGAAGTGTGGAATAGACATAAGCAACACATCTTGAAGAATGCCAGTTATGGAACAGGTAACTGTCCTTTCTTCAAGCGATTGCTCATGTGTATTCCACAGTAGGTGATTCCAAGCAATATCTGTTGGAGGTGGGTAGGAGTTCACGATAGTTCGGGACGAAGTACCGCCCTGCCGAACCCGGCGTCATCCCTAGACTGGGAGACGATCGCATAATGCAAAGTAAATGTGTGAACTGAAGCCCAAGTGGCCGCCCTACAAATGTCCTGGATAGGGACATGGGCTATGTAGGCAGCTGAGGAGGCTTGAGCCCTCGTTGAGTGCGCCCTAATGATTGGTGGCGGGGGGGGGGGCCTGCCAGATCATAGCACGTGCGTATGCACGAAGTGATCCAGCAGGAAAGCTGTTGGGTGGAGATAGGCTGCCCTTTTACCCACTCGGCTGAGGCAATAAAGAGTAGCGAGGATTTCCGGAACGGCTTAGTCTGATCCAGATAAAAAGCCAGTGCCCCACGCATATCGAGGGAGTGGAGACAGCGTTCCTCGTTAGAAGAATGGGACTTAGGACAAAGCACGGGAAGAAAGATGCTCTGTTCCTTATGGAAGGTGGAGACCACCTTCGGGAGGAATGCTGGAATGTAGGCGGAGCCAGACTTTATCCCTGTGGAAGACCACGTAAGGGGGTTCCGAGGTTAAGGCCCTAAGTTCCGAGACACGTCAGGCCGACGTGATCACTACAAGGAAGGCCACCTTCCAAGAGAGGTGAGACCAGGAACACGTGGCCAGGGGCTTAAAGGGGGCCCCCCCCGTGAGTCGGGACAAGACCAGGTTGAGGTCCCATTGCAGCATGGGGGTCTAGCATATGGGAATGAACGGTCGAGGCCCTTCAGGAAACGGGAGGTAATCGAGCGGGAGAAGACCGAGTACCCTTGCACCGGCGGGTGGAAGGCTGATATGGCCATCAGGTGCACCCTGACTGAGGCAGGTGCCAGTCCTTGGGCCCTAAGGGATAAGAGGTAGTCCAGGATAAGCTGGAGAGGTGCGGCGGAGGGGGGAGACTCCCCACTCACTCACCCCCTGGTGAACCTGGACCACTTTGCCACGTACATCCGACACATGGACGGCTTCCTGCTTTCCAGGAGGACTTGCCTTACCTGCTCCAAACACCTGTTCTCCTCGTTTAGCCACGGAGCAGCCACGCTGCGAGGTGGAGCGCGGCCAGACTGGGATGGAGGAGGAGCCCCATGTCCTGGGAGAGGAGGTCCGGGCGGAGCGACAGCGCCCTCGGGGGGGGCCACCAAGAGGCATACGAGGGGCCTGTACCAGTGTAGACGGGCCCACGCTGGGGCTATGAGAAAGACTCTCACCTTGTCCGCTTTCACCTTCTGAAGGACCTTGGCGATGAGGGAGAACGGGGGAGAGGTGTAGAGGAGCTGGCCCGACCACCATAGGAGGAACGCATCGGAGATTGTGCCCTTCCCCACCCCTTCCCTCGAGCAGAACTGGGGGCAACGCCGGTTCTGGCAGGTTGTGAACAGGTCAATCTGGGGAACTCCCCACTCTCGGAAGAGCCGGTGAGCAGCCTCTGAATGGAGCGACCACTTGTACTGGGGGGAGAAGACCCTGCTGAGGCAGTCCACTTGCGTATTGTGGATGCCTGGGAGGTGGGTCACCCTCAGGGAGATATCGTGGGCTATACAGAACTCCCATAGGTTCAGGGCTTCCCGGCAGAGGGCTAGAGAGCGAGTCCCATCTTCCCTGTTGATGTAGTACATGGCGGCGGTGTTGTCCGTGAGGACCCTGACCACCCTGCCGCAGAAGTGTGTGAGGAAAGCCACACACGTGAACCACACCGCCCTGAGCTCTTTGACATTTATGTGAAGGGACAAGTCCTGAGTCGACCACATTCCTGGGTCTGCACGTTCCCTATGTGAGCTCCCCAGCCGAGATCCGAAGCATCGGACACCAGGTCTATGGACGGGCTGGCATCTCGGAAGGGAGCTCCTTGCAGCATATTGCTCGGGCAAGACCACCACTGAAGGGAACCCAGTATCGGGGACGGAACCGTGAGCACCTTGTCTAGGCCGTCCCGAGCTTGGGAGAATTAGGAGGCTAGCCAGATCTGGAGGGGCTTCATTCAGAGTCTGGCATGGCGGACCACTTATGTACATGCCGCCATGTACCCCAGAATTCGAAGGCACGCCCTTGCCATGGTCACCAGAAAAGCTGTGACTGAGGCGATGAGATCCCTTAGGGTCTCAAACCTGTCCGGGGGAGAGAGGCTGTCCAGCAGGGCCCCAATGAACTCTATGCGCTGAACGGGAACTAATGTTGATTTGGTCTCGTTCACTACTAGGCCGAGACCGGCGCATGACGATAGGAGCAGCTCCACGTGGGTCTTTACCTCGGAGCAGGACTCCGCCTTGAGGAGCCAGTCGTCCAGGTAAGGAAAGATCTGTACCCCCTATTGCCTGAGATAAGCTGCTACCACAGCCATACATTTCGTAAAAAGCCTGGGTGCCGTGGATAGGCCAAACGGGAGGACCGCAAACTGGTAGCGGTCCATCCCCACCAGAAAGCGGAGGAAGCACCTGTGCCCCTCGAAAATATGGATATGAAAATACATGTCCTGAAGGTCCAGGGCCGCGTACCAGTCCCCTGGGTCCAGGGAGGGGATAATAGAGGCCAGGGACACCATGCGGAACTTGGAACGGACTAGAAACCGGTTTAAGTCCGGCAGGTCGAGGATGGGCCTAAGGCCCCCTTTGGCCTTTGGGATCAGGAAGTATCGGGCGTAGAACCCTTTGCCCTGGAATTCCACAGGTACCCTTTTCACCGCCCCCAGGCGCAGTAGCCGGTCCACCTCCTTCCCCAGGAGGCAGATAGGCCCCGGGTCCCCTAGGGCCATCATGGAGGACGGGTGATTTGGTGGGGGTGAGGTGAACTGCAACATGTAGCCCTTGGAAATGGTACTGAGGACCCACTAATCCGATGTTATGTGGGACCACGCCCTGTGGAAAGCAGACAATCAGTTGCAGAACACAAACTTTATTAAACGGGGGGTCTCCCTGGCAAGAGACCGGTGCCCCCCTGCAAATAGTCAAAACCGCCTCATTCCCTGCCTCTTGCCCTTGGAGGGCCCAGGCTTCGGGTCAGAGCAGGACTGCTGCCGAGACCGGCGTTTCTGGTCTCTGGGTCTTTTATATAGGGGCTCATATCCGCTTCCGGCGGCTCAACCTGCGAGGAGCAATTTGGCCTTGTCCTTAGCCAGAGGGACGTAGAGGCCCAAGCTCTGCAAGGTAGTGCGGGAATCTTTCATCCCATGCAGCCTGACTTCCATCTGGTCCACAAAGAGTGCCTTCCCATCGAACGGAAGGTCCTGCATCAGGGATTGGGCCTCCGTTGACAGTCCCGACAACAGGAGCCATGATGCCCTGCGCATGGAAATCGTGGAAGCCATTGAGCGGGCCACAGTGTCAGTTGCATCGGACGCCGCTTGCAGGGCCACTTTAGCAGCTGCCGCCCCCTCTTCCACCAGTGCCTTGAAGTCCTTCCTATCCCGATCTGGGAGGAGGGGCTCGAACTTAGGCAGAGACTCCCAAAGGTTAAAGTCATACCTGCTCAGCAAGGCCTGGTGGTTGGCTACCCTAAGCTGGAAACTCGCAGAGGAATAAAGCTTTCTCCCAAAGGAGTCCAGCCATCTGGCATCCTTATTTTTGGGGGTGGGCATGGGCTAGCCCTGTCACTCCTTGTGGTTTACAGATTCCACCACGAGCAAGTTGGGTGCTGGGTGGGAATAGAGGTATTCGTGTTCCTTGGCCGGCACAAAGTATTTCCTCTCCACCTTCTTGGAGATAGGGGCCAAGGAGGCAGGAGTTTGCCACAGGGTGTTGGAGATGTTGGCAATACCCTGGTGCAGGGGCAGGGCCATGCAGCCCGGTGCTGAGGGAGACAGGACATTGAAGAGGGAATCGGACGGACCCTCCATCTCCTCGGCCTGCAGCTGGAGGCTGGAAGCCACCCGCTTTAGCAGGTCTTGGTGTGGCTTGAAGTCTTCCTCTGGGACTAAAGGCAGAGGCGCCGTTATGGTGTCGTCTGGTGCCAGGGAAAGGGCCTGCACGGAACCAAGAGCCTCAGTCAGTGCCGAGACGTCGAGCCCCAGATCAGAGTCCGGGCGCGGGTCCGCCGATTCGTGACCCGCCGACTTGTCCCATAGGCGGCCGGACGAGGCCGATGGAGCCTGAGACGCTCCAGCGACCAAACGAGCCCCCTTCTGGGCTGGCATCGGTGCCCACTGGCACCACTGTCCTTGCCACGGGGCCCCTTGCCATTGACCCGGCTGAGAGCCTGATGGCACTATCTGTCCCGGCTGAGTAGCGCAGACTGAGGATGGATGGCCAGGTGCCGAGGCTGAGGTCACCAACGAACGCTCAGTGCCCCGGGAATGGTGCCTATGACGTCGTCTCCCTTGGGACCTGGACCTCGACGTCAAGGAACGGTACCTGCCTGAAGAACTACTTCGGTACCCGTGACGGTGACGTGAGGTCCGGCGCCCTGGTGCTGAGGCACCCCGGGAGGAGTCTCGAGCACAATGTCTAGCTGATCGGGAACTGGAACGGGAACGACGATGTCTATCCCATCGAGAGCGGCTGCAGTATCCACATCGTGCAGACAAGCGCTCCTGGTGCCTCCCTCGGTGCCTAAGCTCGTTGGCAGGCAGCGTCGAGGGTCTCCACAACTCCCGTCCTGACGGCGACCCGGATGGTCTGGCCGGCGTCGAGAGTGGGCAGGAGACGCAAGACAAGCTACCACTGCGTGCCGAGCGATGTGGGGAGCGATCCTCAGAGTGGGAACTGCAGCTGGCTGGAGAGGTCTGGTGGACATCCAATGGAGGCTTGCCACGAGACCTGGGGCCCGTGCTCGGCTGTGTGCTCGGGACTGGCAGGCTCATAATGTCCTTCGCAGCCTGCATCGCCTCCAGCGTCGACGGCATCCATACCAAAGGGGATGCACGGGCTGACATGCCAGGCTGCTCCGCTCCACACGAGTCAGAGCCCAGGGGGGACTGAGGGCTGCCCAACGCGGGACCAGCCTCTCCCTTTTCCTTGTCACAGCGCCGCTGTGAAGCCGGGCCCTTCCCTTGCTTTTTGGGGAGAGAGTGGCACTGACTAGTCGAAGGGGCCTCGCTGCGCACCAACGACGTGGCGGCCGGCGCCGAGTCCGAACGGGGTGCCGGCGTTGCGGCCAGCGCCGACTCCATCAGGAGAGCTCAAAGTCTAATGTCTCTCTCCTTCTTGGTCCTTGGCTTGAATGACCTGCAGATCTTGCAATGGTCGCTAATGTGAGTCTCACCCAGGCAGCGGAGACACTCAGTGTGCGGGTCACTCCTAGGCATACAACGGCGACAGGAGTCGCATGACTTGAAGCCTGGGGCATGCCCCGAGCCCACTCTAACAACTGAAGAAACAATCCACGAACGGTACCACTAAGGTCGAGAAGAGAAGGCTGCAGCAGAGCTGAAGCACAAAGTTCCGACTACCTTCACTGGCGGCAAGAAGGAACGGAGGGTGGGGGGAGTCTGTAGTTCCCCTTATAGCGCGATATACAGGTGCCACTGCAGGGGTCGCCACGGTGCTCCCCCAGTACGGATACTGCTAAGGGAAAAACTTCCGGCACCAGTGCACGTGGCGAGCACGCCTACCTACTGTGGAATATACATGAGCAATCACTCGAAGAAGAACTAAAATTTAGGAAGAAAATAAAAAAATAGTATTTGGTGACATTTCTATAGTTGACAGACATGGCAGAAAAAATAGAACATGAACGACTTACCATCACTTATCTCACTCAAACTGGGCCCTAAAGATGGATGATGCGGTCTCAAATCAATCATCTGTTCAGTTCGTTACTACTAGTAGCCTTTTACTTTTATCTTCTCATGCTTTATAAAATTTAGGGTTTGGAACAAATAAAGTTTTCTGCCCCCCAAAGACTACCTGACCCTTAGAAGGACTGTGGTTTCCATGAGACAGGAGGGTAGGGAGAAATGTTTAAATCACAAAAGTTTACTCTTTAAAAACAATTTAGCAATTACAAAACTAAACTTTCTTCCCCACAGAAAAACTAAGCAATGGGTATGAACAATTCATGGCTTCTGAATAGATCTTAATATTATTGCATTTCTGAACTGGAGTTAATCATATTGGTACACAATTTCAAACATAAAGAGACATACTTACAGGGGACATCTCTTCAATTTCAGATTCAGGTATTAATGTATGACACTTCTGGCAGATATCAATTAGATCTAACATATTACTCCTCTTTAAGAAAGAGTCATAAGCTTTTTTGATATCAGCATAATTTTCAGGTGCTTCCATATTCTCACATGTCAATCCCAGTTTATCATGTAGCAAGTATTTCCAGGTTTCCACCACATCACTAAAAGATACTGTGAAATCTCCATGAAGCTAATATAAAAATGAGAAAAGTAAAAGAAAAGCATTATGCTTTGCTGGTAGTGTAGATATCAAAAACTTTAATAAAACAACATTCATATATTTTTTAATACACTCTGTACGATGAAGTATTTTAATGCTGATTCATTTATATTAAACCCAAGGAAAAAAATGTTACTTGTAACTAGAGTTCTTGAACTGTATTGACTATGCAGTTCAACAGTCTTAGAGACTAATAGGTTGCATATTCTAATTCTTAAGATGGTAACAATGATTCCTTCTGGTTTTAAAATCTATAGATCTTTAAAGACCTATGCACATGCAAAACTGTATTTATGGACAGATATGGATTAAGGTTTCCTGCAGCCCTGGGTCAGAGCAAGCGGGGGGCCCCTCCAAATCCTTTTATGCTTGCGGTCCCACCCCATTCTGCTCCTTCTGCCTGTGGCCCCACCGCAGCCTCACCCCATTCTGCCCCTTCCTCCATGGTCCCACCCCTATTGAAGTCTCTAAACCACAGGATTTGGGGACTTCAACAGCAGAGTCAAGGGAAAGGGTTGGGACAGCTTTGTGGCCTGCGTCATGCGGGAGGTCAGACTAGATGATCATAATGGTCCCTTCTGACCTTAAAGTCTATGAGTCTATTCCACTCACATTCCCAACCACCCACTCCAGCCCCGCAATCCATTTGCTTCTTTCTGCCCACCCACACTGTGGCCCCAAGACTAAAGAAGCTTTGCTCCCCTACCACAGCCCCAGGGCCACAGTGAGAAGTGAACTCCCCCAGTCCTGAGGCAGCAAGCAAGAACTCCTCCAATCCCAGGGCCACACTGGAAGTCCCAGTGTTGGGCTTCCCCCGCCCCGCCAGGGGCTCCTGCTGGGGAGCAGGGGCTTCTGCTGCCCCACAGCAGATGTCTGCTGGGGGCAGGGTGCCAATTTTTCCAGGGCCCCCCAGGCCTGGGCCCCATTGACCCACTGGATAATCTGCCACGGTTTATGAGAGTAGTCTGATCGACTTCAACGGGAGTACTCACATGCAGAAAGTTCAGCATGTGCTTAAGTGCTTGTAGTATAAGTTTGCAGCAAGGAGGCCATGTGCATTCCAGAAGTAGGAATCTGCACTGACCGTTTTTGGAGGAAACTCCTACCTTTAAAATATGCATTAACAGAATACTTGAAACAAAGAACCCTGTGTAAGAAGGAGCATGGATGTCCAAAAAGGTAAACTATTTTTATTTTTCTATAATGTAATTAATACTCCAAGTCTTCATTGTGAAGCTGCTAGGGCTACTACACCCACATACCCAAACAAACCAACAAAAGCAATAAAATGAAAATTTCAGCCACCTGTGACAGGGTATACACACCCTACATGGGCAACCAGTGGTTAAGAACTGCTCTAGGCTCAGCCAGCCACACCCACCACACCTGTAGGAAATGCTTCAACTGAAGGAGGAGTTAAAAGGCAGGGAAGCAGCTCATTTGATGGCAGTCCAAGGAGGAGAGCAGACCCGCAACTCCAGCAGTGAGCTGAGGGAAAGGCAGAATCTCTCCCCATGAGAGCTGCCCAAAAGGTCTCTCCATGAGGGAAGGGAGGACCTGCTACAGTCCAAGAGGGAAGCATTCCCCTCTCCTTCCCGTATGGGCTCCAAGTTTTGTTAATTTGCCTTTACTTTGTTTGGGCTACCCCAGCAGGGGAATGCCCTAGGACTGATCTGGCCTAGGAGAGTGGGCCACACTGCAGGAGGAGGCAGTTGCTGCCCGAGAGAGGAAAAGTTAAAAAAAAAAAATAGCAATGTTTAGTCTTGAGAGAAGACTGTGGGGGCCTGATAAATCTTCAAATAAGTTAAGGGCTATAATAATGACAGTGATCAATTGTTCTTTATGTAGTTCTTGAGAACACCGAAGAACAAGCGAGGTGCTGTGGTTCTGGGCTTACAAGAGGCCATTCCAGCTCTGCTGAGCTTGGCCCCCAAAAAGACTATTTATGTGGACTGGGATAGCCCAGGAATCCTCCATGGATATCTCTAGGAAACTTTCATGGAGGTACTCTTCAATCCTTTGCAGAAGGTTTCTGGGCAGGGCAGTCTTATTTCTTTCACCATAGTAGGACACTTTCCCGCGCAACTCCTGAATTAATTCTGCTGACATCATTGCAGGATACAGCATAGCAGCATAAGGCCCGGGTCTATACCCAGACGCTTGCAGCATCTCCTTCCTTTCCACCTCTGTTACCCTCAGGAGACTGATATCACATAGGGTCGCTTAGGAGAAACGGGGGAAGTTCTCATTAAAGGTGCTCTTACATGGGGAAAAAAGGGCACGTAGACCCACCCTGGCCCCCACATTCCAGATCACCAAACATGCAGCCACTAATGTGCCTTTACTGTGCTCAGCATAGGGTGGCAAGTAGTTTAAAGTGGCTGATAGAGGACTGAGGTCCCATATGAGAGATTCCACAATTTGGGAGTGAAAAACGTTCCCCTCCGCCCCATTCGTAAACAGCTTCCCGTGGTGCTATGGGGGAGGGCCATTGTTTGACTAGCTACTTGTGCTCCCAACATAAGCCTGCCATAAACTTAATTAAAAGTGCGATCATCAATGACCCGGAGGTGGCACACTCACCGTGGCTGGAGCAGCAAAACGGCACAGTGAACAGTTACGGATTCCAATTATGTTATGGCTTGCACCTAGTATATAATATGGGTGTTTTTTTGTTTGTTTGTTTTTTTAAAAACAGCCTTGCTCTGGAAACAATTTTATTCATGTACAATGGCCCCTTTATTTTTTCCCCTGACAGCTGGAAATGTGTCCTTTGGCATGTCATCAACACCTGAAAGCAGTGTAATTAGAAGGAGAAAGAATGCGGGAGGACATATTCACAGAGATAATGAATGCCTCCAGGAAGGCTGACACAGAGCTAAGAGCGTGGAGGATTTCACTGTCCAAGAAGTTAGACATGGAAAGCAGGAAAGCTTCCAATGAGTGAGAGTGTGCAGCGCAGGATGAGATGCTTTGGATTATGAGGGACCAAGCAGACATGTTGAGGCATCTGGTTGAACTGCAGGAACAGAAGCAGGAGGGTAGAGTCCCTCTGCAGATCCTGGTGGACAGACAGACAGCATTGCCTGGTGCAGAATCACCCTCCCCCAAGCGTTCCACGAGGCGTGTGCAAAAAGTCCATTATCCCTTTCACTTACCTCAAGGAGGGGGGAACGTACAAGGAACAGAAGGCACCCATTCACAGACCTTTGATGGTCTGGAATGCGATGTTATGTTACACATCTGAAAATGTTTGTCCTGTTCCAACTGTACAACCCCTTTTTCCGAAGGTTAGCTTTTCTTTCTGTTCTCCCTCTTTATTTATGTTTGTTAAATAAAGTAAATGGATTCAAGAAATAGATGTTCTTTATTAAGTAGAATAAAGAATAAATAGTGGGCTTGGGCAGGGGGTTGGCTTTACAGGGACAGAAATACAAGGCAGGTGAAGATTTGGGAAAGCACAATGTACACAAGCAGCTCACATTACTGTGACTCATTATTAAAACAGCTTTTCAAAGCCTTGCAGATACGCAGCGCCCCTTGCTGTGCACTTATTGCCCTGGTGTCTGGCTACTCAAAAATGGCTACCATGCGATCGTCTCAACTACCCACCTCTAGGGAAAATTTTCCTGCCTCCCCCCTCCGATATTATGGAGCACACAGCAGACAGCTATAACCATGGGGATGTTCTCCTCGCTAAGGTCCAACCTTGTTAGTAGGCTTCTCCAGCACCCTTTCAAATGACCAAAGGCACATGCAGCAACCATTCTGCACTTGCTGAGCCTATAGTTGAACCCTTCCTTACTGCTGTCCAGAGGGCCGGTGTATGGCTTCATAAGCCATACGAGCAAGGAGTAGGCTGGGTCCCCCAGGATAACTATAGGCATCTCAACATAGTCAAAGTTAATTTTGTGGTCTGGAAAGATTGCAGCTTTTTGAAAAGACCCAAGTTACTAAAGATGCGAGTGTTGTGCATCTTTCCTGACCATCCTATGTTGATGTTGGTGAAATGCCCCCTGTGATCCACCAACGCTTGCACCACTATTAAAAAAAAGTATCCCTTTTGGTTCATGTACTCTCTGGCAAGGTGGTGTGGTGCCAAGATGGGGATATCGCCCCAACCACAATTAGGGAACCACCTCGCGGCAAAACCATCCACTATGTCCTGAATGTTTCCCAGAGTCACTACCCTTCATAGCAGAAGTCGATTTATGGCCCTGCACACTTGGTGCACAGCAGCTCCCACAGTTGATTTACCTACTCCAAATTGATTCCCCACTGACTTGTATCTGTCTGGGGTTGCAAGCTTCCAAATAGCGATTGCCACTCACTTCTCCACTGTCAGAGCAGCTCTCATTTTTGTGTTGCTGAACTGCAGGGCAGGGGAAAGCTCTGCACAAAGTTCCTGGAAGGTGGCCTTCCACATTTGAAAGTTCTGCGGTCACTGCTCATCGTCCCATATCTGCAAAACAATGCTGTCCCACCAGTCAGTGCTTGTTTCACAGGACCAAAAACAGCACTCCGGTGCAGCTACTCTGACTGCCATCAGCAACTGTGAATTATTTTTTTCAGTGGCTTCCAGCAGGGCTGCTTGCAGGATATCACTATGTTCCAAGCAGTGGGTCCTACTTCGCCTCTGGAAATACTGCATGAGAAGGCGCAAGGTGTTTGAGATGCTCACAACAAGAGTGCACAACTGAGTAGGCTCCATGCTTCTGGGGTTATGGTGTACGCACAGCAGTTTTAAGGCATGAAAACCAGTGGGTTGTTTGCTGTTGATATGAGGGAGGGAGCATAATGCATCATGGGATGCCAACGCAATGCTCCCATTCTCCCCTGCGACAATGTTTTGGTCCCATGAGGCATTGCACAAACTTCTCAAAATACACTGCAGCAAGTTGTCCTTTGGGAAAGCTACCCACGATGCACTGCTTTGTGCATCGATGCAGGCGCAACGAGACAATGAGCCGGGTGTGGCCACGCATAGTCGACTTCATTAATTCAGGGGGCTCGAGGTCAAATTAGATAAAGTCAACTTAATTTTGTAGTTTAGACAAGCCCACAGTATAGTTCCTACTAGACCATCTTCTTTGAACAACGTCTTACTCGTATTACATAGGTTACTAAGCCTTTAAATGGCAATCATATATTAACATTTTCAATTGCTACGAACCAGCATTAGCTTTAAACCTCTGACCTACTAATAATAGATGTTATTTTCATTTTCTTTGCTTTTAACATGCTGTACTGATTAGGATATGTCAGTACTACTGACATGAATGCTATTCTGCAGATTATAAATTAAAATAAGGCATCTTATAGGAAAGATTTCAAAGTAGCAGCCGTGTTAGTCTGTATCCGCAAAAAGAACAGGAGTACTTGTGGCACCTTAGAACTAACAAATTTATTAGCCCACGAAAGCTTATGCTCTAATAAATTTGTTAGTCTCTAAGGTGCCACAAGTACTCCTGTTCTTTATATGAAAGAGTATACATACATTTTCTAAAATATTCCTATTTCAAATTTTCCACATAAACTCCTTCATAAGGCTAGTCACTGTGAAACCTTTACCCAATTAAAAACAGCAGTAGACAAAGTGTTTTCTCACTTTATTTTGAAACAAATTCCTTCAAATGTAACTAGTTAAAATAAGACTTCAGTATGATAACTAGCCAAAACCTTCTCACTAGATCAAGAACTTGCAGAGATTAACAGTGTTTATATTTGTGTTGTAAAAACATTTTAAATACAAATAAAAATGCACTTCAGATATTCATTTCCATGATCAGGTGCCCACCATGACAGTATATTCTATTATTCATAGAACCGATTGAGAGAGTCTGTGGTTTAAAAAGAAAAAAAAAAAAAAAAAAAAAAAAAAAACCAGATAATGTTTTGCTAGGAGCACATGCCAGCTGGCTAATATCTGAAGGAAGTTCAAAAAGTTCAGTGCCTTCATTCTGTGATAGACATCAGGAAGATTGTATTTCACAAGCATAAAACAAGGTTTACACATTTTAAAAGCACTTCAGTTGCACTTTTTACTAGTATGTTATATCACACATACACTCTTTGGACTTTTATTAGAGTCTTTGCTCATTCTAGGATTAAATCTTAATTATTCAGATTTTAGAGGGTTTTTTTTTTTTTATATAAAGAGACTTCACAAGTACTGCAGGTTCTTTCTAGGGCTATCTAGTTAGCCAGGCAACGGCTATTATTGTAAAATTTGTTTAAGGATGGAAAGAGATGCATGTTACAGCCCTCTCCCTGGCTGAGTCCTCCTAGTAGATGGTCACCATCTACTGTATTGGACCCAACCTTTGGATCCCCCAGAGTTTCAAGATAACTGTCTGAGCAGCAGCTGCCAAGTTGAGTTTAACTTGGGCCTCTCAGGCATACCACTGAGATGCTGATTCACTGCCCGGGACCCCTCCTTGGCACAAAGACTGCAAAATCCCAACTTCTATCTACCCTCAGACCCATCCTGAACTTCCCAAGCCAACCCAGTAGTTTATGCATTCTCTCAGTCTAGCCCCACAGGCACCCTGGATTATAGTTTAACTTTTTGGGGACCACATGACATTAAAGCAAGGAACACACGTTTCTTTGAGGCTTTGCAAATACACACACACACACACACTTACTTGCACTTTACCCAGAAAGCACAAGAGTTAGAGCTACGCGAAACAAAGCTTCTGAATACTGTCCCCCTGAGACTTTTCACCCCTATTGTGAGTCTCTGGGTTTGGTTCAAGTCCTTAAGGGGGGTCGGGGGGAGCAGGTCCCTCCTGCCACCATTCTTTCTGCTGAGAATTCTGGTTCTGGCAATGACATATGCCCTTTAAGCAAGGGGAGCTATCATTTTTAGAAACAGCAACAATTTTTCTTTGGTCCTGTCCTTCTGCTGGGATTTTTCTTCCTGCAACCTTGTATGGGATTGCTGGCAAAGAGTTGTTAGAAGTCAAGAGATCTGCCTCTAACTCTGGCGTAGAGCTAATCAATGTTGAGGACTTGTTGATGGCCATGGTTCAGTTTCCCAGACATCGCCTGTTTTCTGCTACAAAAATGGAAGTTAAATCCACTCTGAAGGTTATAATTAAATGCTATAAAACAGAGGAATTCATATATAGACACAGACATGTTCCCCAAACTGTCACAATGCATGATTTTGAGCTTCATTGAAACACTGCTTTTTTATTTATTAGTGTTCAGAATATTTCATACCATTCTAAGTAATTAAGTTATGTACCAATAAAATACAAACATCTATTAACTACATGTTGTGGGATCACACTTTTTGTTTTGGCCCTCATGGAGATATTTAAAAGAAAAAAAGATGAAACCCCAAACAAGACAAAGTACAGCTCTCCAAGTTCCTTAATGGGGATTGAGCTTACACAGTAGCTCTGAAGTGAGTATAATGCAACAGGATTTACTTCCTTTGCGTGAGTTAGGGCACACCAGATCACCCCCACTAATATCATTTAACTAGGCAGTAAAAAAATAATCAAAAAGAGACAATAGTGGATGGACTTGTCATTCACCTCAGCCAACAGACACCCTTCAGTGAGGAGACTGCTGTAGCAGTGACACACCCTGGTCAGAGTGACCTATGTGGGCTAAGCCAGTACACCATCATTCAGGGTACAATCTTGGCCACAGCAGTAACAAAGTTCTGACCTCTCCAGTGAGGTCCAAATCTGGGGCTTCATTAGGAGAAGTGATGGAAGAGGAACAGATGTAGAGGAGAAGAAAAACCAGTCAGTCTTCTCCGAGTGCATAAGGTACAAAAAGACAGCTAACTGGTGCATGTGCACCACAGCCTCTTTTAGAATCCTGACGCATAAGCTGCAGAGTAAGGCCTGATCTACACTACAGAGTTACCCCTGGGCAGCAGGGCTCCAGCTGTCAGTGCCCCCACGATGCCCCCTTAAATTGGTGCAAGCACTCCTGGTGAGGTGCACACCACCACCAGACAAAGCATAATGTGGGCACAAAGAGCCGATTTAATTACTACAGTGGCTATAGATCGACCTAACTTAAGTCAACTTAATTTTGTAATATAGGCATGCCCCAGTGCATGAACTAGGGGAAGACAGGTAGATGTTCCTCCACCTAACACTCCTGTGGGGCCCAATCCAGGAAGTGTATTCAGAACTCACCAATCAGATTAAGCCCTTATAGGTGAATTCACACAAAGCGTGGGGTTGGGTTGGTGCGGAGAAAGGAGGAAGAGGACTTCCCTTATAAACTTTTAGACCAGCAATTAAGTATTCAAGTAGGGGCCCTCCCATATCCCAGGTCAAGTCCACCCCCGCCCCTCACTCCGGACTGAAGGGGATAAGGGTTATGAACAGGGATCAGCCATCTCTGAGGTGAAGTGCCCTAACCATTGGGTTGCTACAGGATATTCTGATGTGGGGCTCCCTCTGTCTGCCCTGTTGAAGTTGTTCCAGTTTGGAAAAATAATTTTTAAAAGTCATTAGAGCAGGGGGACTGGATCCTGGGTCTCCCACCTCCTAAGTGAGTGCTCTAACTACTCAGCTACAGAGTCATTTATGCTTATGTGTTTGTTGTTTATTCTTCCTCTCCCCCCGCACCCCAATGATTGTTTCATTATTAATCCACAAAGGAGAGGGATGTGAACAGGGGGTCTCCCATATCCCAGGTGAGCCCCCTAACCATGGGCTAAAAGTTATGAGGGAGGTCCTCCTGCTCCTTCTTTCCTCCCCACTCCAGATTCTTGCTAAAACAGCATAGGCACTGTGACAGGTTCCTGGGGTGCCACCTGGAACTGGTGTACCACTGAGCCCTCTGACCCACCTGCCTGGGCTCCCTCTCACACGGTGCTGCTGTGACAAGTTGCAAAGCCCTCCAAGCTTGCACTTTCACCAGCATTCAAACAGGTAGGGACACACCCAGCTGCAGCTACATGCAGACTCTCTAACTCCCAGCTTAGGACCCCAGAGTACAGATCTGTCACATCTTACGCTGGGGTTATGTTCCGCAGCCAGCGCGTAAAGCAAAAATCGTGTATAGTCAAAATTACATTGAGTGTAATGGCGGGCGGAATCGCCCACACTACAGGTACAGTATTAAAACTGTTATTTTTCTCTTTTTGTTTTGTTTTTGCCGACCGCATAAAGCTGAAATCATGCATGTTAAATGCGCATAAGATGCGACAGACCTGTTGTACCATCCTGCCCTGGTCAAATCTGGCCACTATATGGGTTTAATACCCAGTCCACCTCTCCCTCAATGTGAAGAGGACTAGGCACACTTGTGGTAACCAAGCTGAGATTTTCCCCAGACACCTTAATCAAACGCACACTGGTTTGGATTAAAATATAAAATAAGTTTATTAACTACAAAAGGATAGATTTTAAGTGATTTATAATGGATAGCAAGCAGATTACCTAGCAAATAAACAAGACACGGAAACTAAGCTTAATCTATGTAGTACATCGGATATGAATAGCAAATACTTGCCCTAAGTGAGGATACAAGCAGGCTGCAGATTCTTAAGGGGCAAGCTGCAGTGGCTTACATCTTGGAATCCCCAGGTGTTCTATTCACAGGCTAAAAATCCCTTTATCCTGGGACCAGTACTTCCCCCAGTTCAGTCTTTGTTCCTCAGGTGTTTCCAACAGGCTCTTTGGGTGGGGAGTCAGTGAAGAACCATGATGTCACTCCCCTGCCTTAAATAGCCTTTGCATACGGTGGGAACCCTTTGTTTCAAAGCTTGGTTCCCACACCAGTCAGTGGAAAAACTCTGATATCCCAAGATGGAGTCCAGCACCAGGTGACCTGATCACATGTCCCTGTAGTGTCACAGCAGCTATGAGTCAGCGGCTGTTTGTAGCATCTTCAGGAAGGCTCCTCCACCCCCACCCTGGTGGGAGATAAGCTTCTTCTAAGACTTATTGTTTTTTCCTAATGGCTCAATAACTGAATGGGCCCTTCCCAGCCATCCATCTAAACAGAGAGCCTTTTGCCTAATGGGCATTCTCCAAGTGTAAACACACTTGTAATACAAATATATAGTCCAGGGGTCGGCAACCTTTCAGAAGCGGTGTGCGGAGTCTTCATTTATTCACTCTAATTTAAGGTTTCACATGCCAGTAATAATTTTAATGTTTTTAGAAGGTCACTTTCTATAAGTCTATAATATAACTAAACTATTGTTGTATGTAAAGTAAATAAGGTTTTTAAAATGTTTAAGAAGCTTCATTTAAAACTAAATTAAAATGCAGAGCCCCCCGGACTGGTGGCCAGGACCCAGGCAGTGTGAGTGCCACTGAAAAAACAGCTTGCGTGCCGCCTTTGTCATGCGTGCCATAGGTTGCCTACCCCTCGTATAGTCAATATTCCTAACTTCAGATACAAAAACGATAAATGAACACAAATAGGGTAATCACATTCAGTAAATCATAATCTTTCCAATGATATCTCACATTACTTATCTTGCATAAAATGAATGATGTCATAATATCTCTATAAAGAATATGGGGTGCAGTGTCACAGGCACCTAACATCAAGAAAAGGTTTGCCCCTGAGAATCCCAAGCAGAGACAGGTGCCTATCTCCAAGAGAAGAGCAGGGCTTAACACACATCGCTCAGCTTGGCACCTCAGGCAATGAGCCACCTAGCATCCTGGCTTTTGTGAATTCCATTCTGAGTTGCCTCTATCTCCCCACATTCATTGTACAGTGGCACCAAACTCAAGCTGTGTGAATCCCAGTGATTTTCTAGGTACCTGAATGTTAGGTGTGGCAACGCTCAGCATCACCACAACCGAGCTCCTTTGTGAATCTACCCCCTAGTGGCCAGAAAGAACATTGAAGGAAAAGGGAGAAATTGAGAAGTCACACAAAAAAAGCAAACCTCAGAAATATTATTGTAATATTGAAGTTGAGAAATTAGGCATACAAAAGTCAGAAAATTAAGTCCAATATTTTAAAATGTGTGCCTAAAGTTAAGGCTCCTAAATCTTATTAATGCCTAAATATAGCAGTCTGATTTTCATAAGTACTGATCACCCAGCAGCTTCCATTGGCAGAGCACTAACCTGTTTATTGACTTCAGCCATTGACAGCTGTAAAACCATCATCATGCAGTCTGCACCACAAACAGTAGTCCTTTCTGAGTTTGAAAATAAGCACCATTGTCTTCTAAAACATTTGATCATATTTAAGATCTTTTGCTGAAAGGTAGCCATACTCCTAAAGTGGAACAGAGAGAAAGTGAATTAAGTCCATAAATATAAATGCAGTGTTAAAACCACCATTTTCTAAGTAACACTTTGATAAATGTGGGGTGCCTTGTCCCCAATCTCTCTCCATTCTACTTAACCCTATGCAATTGCTGTGACTTATTCCTCTGACTTGTCTCAACATGGTGCTCCCTCCCCATAAAGAAATTAGAATACACAGTTTATGCAAAAAGACTAAGGCAGTGGTTTTCAAACTTTTTGAGCTGAGCCACCCCTTTGAGTTAAAATTTTTGGTTGCACCCTCAACGTGCAAAAAGACAAAAAAGTGAGTCGGGGTGGAGTGGCGCGCTCCCTCCTCGAGCCCCATCAGGCTGGGCTGAGGCATGAGCCACCTGGCATTACTGCTCATCCCCCCCTCCCCGAATGTTCTTCTACACCACCTGGGGTGGGAGGTGCCCCACAGTTTGAAAACCTCTGCTCTAAGGGTAACCATTCATTGTGGCAGGCTAAGCTGTACTCCCTTTCTTCTTCCATCCCCCAGAAAAGAAGTACTTCTGGTAACAAGGCACTTGCATCATCCATCACCACCTCCAGTTCTGCCTGTACAAAATCATCATAGGAAGTGCCAGACTTCAGGTCTGATCAAGTACGCCTCTACCCTGATATTATGCTGTCCTCGGGAGCCAAAAAAAAAAAAAATCTAACTGCATTATAGGTGAAACTGCATTATATTGAACTTGCTTTGACCCGCCGAAGCGCACAGCGCCTCCCCTCCCCCCAGAGCGCTGCTTTACTGTGTTATATCCGAATTCGTGTTATATCGGGTCAGAGTGTATATCTAATTCAGCATCTAATGCAACTAGCACCAGATGCTTCAGAAAGGTGTAAGAACTCTGCAATAAGCAGAAATGCACCCCACATTAGATCTCACATGATCTCAAATAATTAGCGATCAGCTTAAACCCTGAAACATGGGTTTAATGCTAACTCCACTATTCTCGTTATTCATATAAATAGCCAAACTCTTTCTGAAGATTGCAAAATTCTTGGCCTCGTTGACTTCCCGTGGCAATGTGTTCTTCCATTTAACTATGCATTGTGTGAAAACTATTTCCTTTTTTCAGTTTTTAATTTGCCACCTTTTAATTTCATTGAATGCCCTCCTTTTCTTGTATTGCAGGACAGGGAACACAGAAGCTCCCTATACCGTTCATTTTTATATGCTTTTATCATGTCCCCTCTTACTCATCTCCTAAAGTAGGCAACCCCAATCCTTTCAATCTATCTTCAGGACTATGTTTTCAGGCCCTTAATCATTCTCATCACCCTTCTCTGAACCCTCCTCTAATGCCACAATATCCTTTTTGAGACAGTGTGACCAGTCCTGCCCACAGTATTACAGACACGGCTACACCTTCCTGTTGTCCATAAAAATTGAAACTTTTAACCCATTTTCAACTTTTAGGCACCCCAGGCACGAGCCTACTGCTAGGGTGACCAGATGTCCCGATTTTATAGGGACAGTCCCAATTTTTGGGTCTTTTTCTTATATAGGCTCCTATTACCCCCCACCCCTGTCCCGATTTTTCACACTTGCTGTCTGGTCACCCTACCTACTGCAGCTAATTAATTGGAAACCCAGCGGGGGGGGGGGGGGGGGGGACAGGGTTAGGATGGTGCTAAAAGCTGACACAGCCGAAGGAGGGCGGGGAAGTCACCGGTGGCCCCACTCCCTTTAGAGAGCCCCCGGGCTCGGCATCGCCCTGCCACAGCAGCCCGCTAGGCGAGTTAGCCCCGGCCAGCCCCCAGGCTGCTGGGCCCGCACGAGAAGCGAGAGTCCGCGCAGAGACTCTGCCCGAGCCAGCCGCAGGGACTGGCCCTGCCGGGGGCAGCTCAAGCACAGCCCGGCCCCGGCGGGGGCACGGCTGCTGGCGGCCCGGGCAGGGGGCAGCGCTGAGAACCAGCCCAGGGGAGACTCCAGCCCCAGGCAGGCCTCGTCCCGGCCCCTAGGCTAGGCCCCCCCGCTCCCAGACAGTATCCGCCATCCCCGTTCCCTCTCCCCGCGGGCGGGAGCGGAGCGTTACCTTGCACGGCTAGGGCAGCTCGGCCGGTCCCTAGCTAAGGCAGAAGCAGTTGGTTGCCTAGTTACCCATTCGCACACGCCCCGCCGCCGGCGGTTTAAATTTAAATCTCCCGCAGCTGCCCAATCAAAGAGCGGGTAGCCTCTGACCCGGAAATACAAGATGCTAGAGCCGGAAGTGCCCACGAGCTCGTACAAACTCTTCGCGGGAGAGAGATCGGCAGGGAGGTGCAGATGTACGTAGGTGGCGGCGCGTGCGTGGCGCGCGCTCGGTGCAGCCAGCCATCGCCCGCTGGGGTCTAGGCCTCAGCTCCCGTCGGGCCGGGGGAGAAGGGGCTCCGTAGATTCTGTCCTGTCTGGGGCGCTCTGGGCTGCAGCCCGTGGCCTTGTTCTCTGCACTCCCCCCCTCCCCCCATGTCTGCTGCTTGCTTCCCTCGCCCCTCTGTCTCCTCCACGCTTCGTCCCCTTCCCAGCTGTGTTCAAATAGACCCAGCTGCCCCCCGGGTGCTGCGCGTCCCGTGTGCCCAGGGCGCTCTCAGGGAACCAGCCCCCACCGTTAACAACGCGTGAGTCAGGCCCCAGATCGTCAGTAGATTTGGGACGGGGGGTGTCTTTAAATTCACCCTGTGGGTTTTGAGTCTCTCGGATGCATTTGGCTCGTGGTTTTCAAGGTTTTTTTCTGCAGCCAGAGAAACTTGCTTTAGATGAGAATCCAGGCTTTTTTTGTTTGACTCCAGGAGCTGGGACCTTAAGAAGAATACCAAAATTTCTCATAAAATCATGAGTTAGCAACACTGGTAACATACCTCCTGCTGCTTTTTTTTTGCCCCACTGAGATGAGTTCGCACTCTATTAGGTGATAACATTTGTTATCCTTATAGAGAGGAAACTAACATAGAGGTGGGCAAGGAAACTCAGCTAAAAAATATTCATAGATTTTCCTCCCAATGGGTAACTTTTTTGCTTGATTTGTCAGTGCTTTAAATCTTCTTTCCTTATCAATTTGTTGATGCTCGTAAGTTACTAGATGCTTGTTTTTGCTTACATTCAGCACTTTGATAGGCCTTCTACAAATCTTAATTATGTGAAAAATGGTTTCTTTTAATATCAAATGTAGAATATGATGTCATCAATCATGCTTTTCAGTATAAGAAGAATCTAAGGCCTTGGCTACACTTACCCGGTAGTTCGGCGGCGAGCGATCGAACTTCTGGGTTCGACTTATCGCGTCTAGTCTGGACGCGATAAGTCGAACCTGGAAGTGCTCGCCGTCGACTGCGGTACTCCAGCTCGGTGAGAGGAGTACCGCGGAGTCGACGGGGGAGCCTGCCTGCCGAGTGTGGACCAAGGTAAATTCGAACTAAGGTACTTCGAACTTCAGCTACGTTATTCACGTAGCTGAAGTTGCGTACCTTAGTTCGAATTAGGGGGGTAGTGTAGACCTGGCCTAAGGAGCCGTGAGAAGCATAGGCCTCAACACTTGCCTTTTTCCAGGGGGATAGTGGAGGGGAGGTCAGTAGGCCAACTATGACTCAGTATCTGTATCGATATAACAAGGTGGTTACGTCCACCAGACACACGTACAAATACATTGATGCAAGGCAACTTGCATCAACCTCCCTTCATAGTGTAGAACAGGAATTACAGTTCTGTTTTCTGACATTTATTTTGCATTTCTACAGTACACCTCTACCCGATATAACACGAATTTGGATATAACGCGGTAAAGCAGTGCTCCGGGGGGGGGGCTGTTCTGCGCACTCCGGCGGATCAAAGCAAGTTCGATATAATGTGGTTTCACCTATAACGCGGTAAGATTTTTTTGGCTCCCGAAGACAGCGTTATATCGGGGTAGAGGTGTATCTTTAATCCAGACATGCTTGTAACACCACACGTAAGCAGCACCACTAAAATGTAGTAGTCCTCTGCACAGTGGGCTACACAAGAGTGGGTCAGGGAAGATTTTGTCCTTTACTCCTGTGAAAAACTCCCTGAGATAGCTAACATCCATGCACGTGCTTTGCTTAGGGATCTGAATATGTTGGAGATGTGAGGATTCTTCCACATCAGCATTAACTGTCGAATGCCAGTGGACTGAATAAAGAAAACTGTCGTGAGCTCCCTGCAACCACCAGTTCTACAGCGGATCTGAATTAGTCAGGCACAAAAAATTCAGTGGAAATTTTGGTTTCATCTGGTTTTAGAGCTTTATATTTAGGGAGTATCTTTATTGATTGATGACTTATTGAAGGGTGGAGGTGGAGAAAGTGTTAAAACTTGGTTCCATTCGGAAAAGTGACTCCAGAAAAAATGACTATATATTTTCAAAAGTAATTAGGGCTGTCGATTAATCGCAGTTAACTCATGCGATCGACTCAAAAAAATTAATCGCGATTAAAAAATTTAATTGCAGTTTTAATTGCAATGTTAATAGAATACCAATTGAAATTTATTACATATTTTGGATGTTTTTCTACATTTTCATATTTAGTGTATTCTGTGTTGTAATTGAAATCAAAGTGTATATTATTTTTGCTTACAGATATTTGCACTGTAAAAATGATAAACAAAAGAAATAGTATTTTTCAATTCACCATATACAAGTACTGTCGTGCAATCTCTTTGTCGTGAAAGTGCAACTTATAAATGTAGATTTTTTTTTTTTGTGTGTGTGTGACTGCACTCAAAAACTAAACAATGTAAAATTTCAGAGCCTACAAGTCCGCTCAGTCCTTCTTGTTCAGCCAATCACTAAGACAAACAAGTTTGTTTACATTTAAGGGAGAGAATGCTGTCCTCTTCTTATTTACAATGTCACCAGAAAGTGAGAACTGGCATTTGCATGGCACTTTTGTAGCCGGCATTGCAAGGTATTTACGTGCCAGATATGCTAAACATTCGTATGCCCCTTCATCTTCGGCCACCATTCCAGAGGACATGCTTCCATGCTGATGACACTCACTTAATACAATTCATTCAGTCAGAAATTTAATGTCCCCTGCTCTGTTTCACCCGCATTGTACCATATATTTCCTGTTATAGCTGTCTTGGATGATGAACCAGCACATGTTCATTTTAAGAACGCTTTCACTGCAAATTGGACAAAACACAAAGAAGGTACCAATGTGAGATTTCTAAAGATAGATACAGCACTTGACCCAAGGTTTAAGAATCTGAAGTGCCATCCAAAATCTGAGAGGGACGAGGTGTGGAGCTTGCTTTCAGAAATCTTAAAAGAGCAACAGCTCGGATGCAGAAACTACAGAACCTGAACCACCAAAAAGGAAAATCAACCTTCTGCGGATGGCATCTGACTCAGATAATGAAAATGCGTTGGTCCGCGCTGCTTTGTATTGTTATAGAGCAGAACCCGTCATCAGCATGGATGCATGTCTTCTGAAATGATGGTTGAAGCATGAAGGGACATGTGAATATTTAGTGCATCTGGCACGTAAATATCTTGTGATGCCGGCTACAACAGTGCCATGAGAACACCTGTTCTCACTTTCAGGTGAACAAGAAGCAGGTAGCATTACCCCCTGCAAATGTAAACAAACTTTTTTGTCTCATATTAGGTGAATTGAAAAATACTATTTCTTTTGTTTTTTTTACAGTGCAAATATTTGTAATCAAAAATAACTATATTAAGTGAGCACTGTACACTCTGTATTCTGTGTTGTAATGGAAATCAGTATATTTGAAAATGTAGAAAACATCCAAAAATATTTAAATTGTATTCTATTATTGTTTAATAGTGTAATCACAATTTTTTAAATTGCGCAATTAATTGCAATTAATTTTTTAATCGCTTGACAGCCCTAAAAGTAATATTAAACCAAAAATGAGTGTTATGTTTAAAATGATACTACAGTCATTATTGCCAACACCAAAAGAAAGCAAGTCTGAGTTGCTCATGTGTGCCAGTGATTTTCACATCAAGTTTGCCCAGTTTATAAATTTAAAAAATTAATACTGTAACCTTCAAACTACCAACACTGCAAAGGCAGCCTGGGAACTGAAATTATAGCTGTTTATCATCATTGTCAATAATAAAGATTCTGCAGGCCAAGTGCCCTCATTTACATCTAGTCAACCCCAACTGTGTTCGCATTCTATCTTCAGTTATAGATTTGCAAACCTATTGCCTTTAAAAGGGTTACATAAGTATAAATTAGATCAGAATTACAAGACCGTGGGGTTGCAAAGGTGGCCCTACAGTTGGGAATGAACAATTCTCTCAATGATGTACAAGCCAGAAAAGAATTCACTTCAGGAAGTTGTCATCTTAGATAATAATTTCAAGAGTAGAACTGCATTCTGACTTTTAAAATATAGAGTCTAAAGACAATCTCATCTGTTTTGTTGTTGTCTGCTGATAAACTAATGTTGTATTTTGATACACTACTGTGGCAGCAAGTTCTCTAAAACATATATATTTATTTTGATATCTAGCTCCATGCCCTACAGAAGAAGTTACGTCTGTGCTAACTTGATTTTTACCATTGAAGATGAAGCAAGACTCTTCTCGAAATGCTACCTACACTGTGGATTGTGAGGATTATGTGCATGTGGTGGAATTCAATCCATTTGATAGTGGAGATGTAGGTTCCCTAATTGCATACGGTGGCAATAATTATGTAGTTATTGGGACTTGCAGATTTCAGGTTAGTATATGTTTTTATCAAAGATTTTTTTAGTTTCCGATATTTAATAAAGATGAATTAAAGGGCACTGATAAAATAGTATGTTGGAACAAAAATACTTTTACTCTATTTATAATGGGTCTAATATATATTCGCCAAATAGCTCTGCTTCACACAGAAACACATGGCAACTGAAATTATAGATAGTTCTCTGTGAGGTTTTCATTCTGCTACTACAAAGTTTCATAATGTCATAGTTCACAGTGAATAAGATTTACACTGAAGCAATTATTCTTTCCTTGGAAAGTAATTTTTGTTGCAGCATCTCTTCGAAGATTCTAACTACTACCTGGAAAGTTATGCAATTCTGAGTTCACACTATTCTTTGTGTAATTGGGTATCTGCTGTGCATTTACAAAGTGCTGTGTTTTATCACATTCTATTCAACTTTTTCTTTAACACCAATCTGAGCCCTGATCTGTATTTTGGGTACCTATTATTAATGATTTATGTCCATGTTAAGTTTCTGGCTAGCTCCGAAAATGCCAGAGATGAATTAAATTATTTTTGCTTCTAAATGAGTTATATTAAAATGCTGCAATACTTCAGAAAATAATGTTTTGAAGAAAAGAGTCAGCTGTTGTCCTGTGTGGTACAAATTTTGCATTTGTGATTTTTCTCTTGTTCAATCTATCTATCTTTTTAAGAAAGGGCTGAAATGAGGACCTAACTTTGTGATAAGTGGTATATAGTTCTTAAGGTGTCTTTTTTTCATGACAACTGACTCAGTGATTAAAAAAAAAAAATGTCATAAACTAGTGATTACTTTTAAAAGGGTCTCAGATAAGAGCGAACATTTTTGAAGAATTCCTAGCAAACGTGGCAAAACGCCATAAAATTTATCAGATGATTGGCACTCACATGTTTAAAATTCTTTACCTGCTTTATCTGCATTGACATACAGAATTTTACAAGTAGAAACAGTTTTATTTGACTATCCTCACTCTGAACATCTCGGCATACTTACTGTTGGCAAATAGCTGGGTAAAACTTTAAGATATTGTTCTGTGAGCCCATAATTATATAAATAATCAAGTAATACAAATTGTTTTAAAAAGGGGCCTACAGTATCTTCTAGTGTTGGGTTTCTTTTTGGTTTATGTGCTTGAAAACCTATGGGGGAGCTTTTTATCTTTGAATCAAATTTCTAAAATCTTTACACTTGGCTGTGTGTGATAAAACATTGGAAATGTTGTTAGACCCTCTAATGCATAAGCAATAACAACAATATATTCATAGGATTTTTTTTCTTTTTCTGCCAGTAGCTGAAATAGTACAGCAGTACATTTCTAACTTAGATACTCTTTACTACATAGTTCAGGATTTACTTTTAATTTATCTGCTGTATGATAGCAGTTCTCCACACATTTAACAACATTCAATAATTAACTTGGAAACTAGTTAGCTTGGAAAACCCACTACATACTATTGACCTTATGGTGGTTTGACTTCTTTTTTAGCTCTTGTCAAAGGTCCTAAATGGACAACACTTGAAAATAATATCCTATATTTACTCAAAGATCAGATGCAGTACAAACTTTTCCATATCCTTCAGATAATGTACCTGAAGTCTATGAAGTTCCTGTCTCTGAGAGTTACAGTCTCAATCTTTTTGCCCATTCAGAGTTTTTAGCTTTCTGCTGAGACTGCTAACAAAGATGTGAATTGCAGTGCTGGCTTTGTGATATGCTTACTTGTTCACTAGAAACTGGATGGAGACCAACCACTCACTTATGTATCACAAGTTACTGAATATTGTTATTGTTGTTTATATTGTAAAATCACTCAAGGTATGATTTTGTCACTGTACAAGCATATCGAAAGACATGGTCTCTGCCATGAGGAGCTTACATTATAGAAAAGCAATCCAATAGTAGTTTTTGGTCACCACAAGACTTAATTCACACTAATCTAGAATTGAAGGACTTGTTTGGAGGATCAATTATAGCATAACATTTTCTCTGTTTATTACAATGTTTTATATATTTAGGAGGAGGATGCAGAAGTGGAAGGAATACAGTATGAGACACTAAGAACGTTTCATCATGGGATCAGAGTCGATGCCATAGCATGGAGTCCAGAAACCAGACTGGATGCTTTACCTCCCCAGATAAGGTATTTTAAAAACGTTTAAATACAGAAACAACTTTTCTTTTGTCTGTCCACCTTTTATTCCTTATGCAAAAGTGAAGTTAGACTCATTGAATGAAATCCTAGCCCCATTGGAATCAATGGCAAAACTCCCATTGACTGCAGTGGGGTCAGAATTTCACCCTTTGGCTTTAGTTAATTTTTACTTTTTTCAAAGAACAATTCAGTTGTGAATTAGTCAAAATAATTAATATGAAAGTGGGTGTAAATAAAATGTAATTAACCTTCTCTGTAGTCTGTCTAGAAAGAACACTGCTAGGGACTCTTTGTAATGCCCTATTCTACAACAATCAAGTCTGCATTAGGACTGGATGAAATGCTCTCTCTGGTACAAGCCAATGTCACGCAAGATTCAGATGTTATTTGTGAAACCACAGAACTGTGGGACTACAGTAAAAGAGCATTAAAACCTAGTTTTATACTTTTATTAAGTCTGAACAAACTGCTGACCCTTAAATAGTAGTACCTGTTTATCAATTAGAAGTACTTTTAATGTTCAAGCAGTGTTTCAAACATGGTGTAGAAATGCCAAATCTGATGTTTAAAATAAAATGTTTAGTGTTAATACCATTCTTCTGTTTTAAACCGCTACTAAAGCATGCTAGAAATTGCTTTATGAACTTACATTAGGATCTCCTTCAATTGCTATTATAAATGTTTTAACTTCTCTAGCCATTTGACCACCACTGATAACAAGAAGTGCAAATGCTAATTATAATTTACTGTTTTCAAAGATTTCACGATTCATTATGTGACTTGTTTGGTTGGGCAAAAGGGATCGTTTTCTTTCAATATAAAGTAACCCTGCCGCCTGACATGCAGCTACAATACACTGCATTCAAATTAATACTGTAAAGACTGTTAGGGCCACAAGAGAATTATAATATTTAGAAGCATGTTCATTTTCAAAAGCATAATCTGAATTTCCTTCTGAAAAATGAAGTGAATCTTTAACTTAAGTTGGGATGGAAATTTTGCAAGTGAGAAATGATTGAAGGGCTTTTCCTGCCCCTCTTTCCCCCCCCCCCCCTGATTATTCTAGATTTTGTACTGCAGCTGCTGATAGGAAGTTAAGACTATTCACTTCAGATCTCCAGGATAAGCATGAATATAAGGTAAAATACACATTATTAGAATTTATTTTTCTATCTTTTTAGCCTCTAGTAGAATTTAGTCTGTTTATTTTGTCCCCTAACCTATATGTTGTATTAAAAGCTAGCTAACTGTATTTGTACTGTAAAAGGAATATCTACTATTATGATCCGCAACATTGAATGTATTCTAATACCTGGAAACATTTAATCAATACATTAAAGAAGGAAATGTCTGCATGCAGCAGGTAATTGCAATTTATTCCTGTTCTGTACTTCTTAATAGAAAAGAAAAATGACTGCATAACTGAATTTAACAGAATTCTAGAACAGCAAGTATTATTTATGCTTGGACTAAAATGAGGCAAGGACAGATTGTCAACATGTGAGCTTGAAGTGGGGAAGTGAAAAGATTCTATTACATACTGAAAGCTGGGGGCAAAAGTTCATACTAATGTTTTTAATATCTAGGCTTTCTTTAGGAATGTTCTATAAAGGAAAGAGCGAGTGAGTATAAATTAGGGATACAGCATAAATGTTTGTTTTAAAATGGTTGGGAAATCATCATTAATTTCTGTTTTCATTGCAACTTTTAAGATTCTCCTTCTATAATCATCATAATTGAAAGCCTTAATACTGAAATCAGTGCAGTCACATATACCATAATTGTAGACAATTCTGAGAAATACTTCCTTAGACCAACAATTGCTTTTTTGTGAAGCCATATGAAAACAAACACATATTTCAAAGAATGTTTATAAATGCATTAGTCTTTTATTCCATTTATTTAAGGCAGAGGTTCTCAAACTGGATAGTGCGGAATGTATTCCCGTGGTTGGGGGGGATGTGAGAAGCCGCTCTTGCCTTCAGAGCTGGGTGGGCTGGAGAGCGGCGGTTGCTGGCCTGGCACCCAGCTCTGAAGGAAGGAAGTGAGGCATGGTGTAGTATTGCCATCATTACTTCTGCACTGCTGCTGGTGGCGGTGCTGCCTTAAGAGCTGGGCACTTGGCCGGCAGCTGCTGCTCTCTAGCCACGCAGCTCTGAAGGCAGTGCCGCCACCTGCTGCAGTGGAGAACTCATATATCTGCTTTAGAAACTTGTCTTGTGAAAATTTTATCTACAGTCATTTTTTGTAATACCTAAGTGACTTAGGCTCCAAAATCCCTTTTCAAAAGTGAGCATTTTGGGTTTCTGAAAATTCTACCTTACATCTTGATCCATAATAGCATTTTAGTTCCTACACTTATTGTGTAATTGACTGTGTACTAATTAGCACATACAAATGTTCAATTGAAATTCAAGAAGAATTTGCTAGGAAAATCGACACTGCTGAGAACCACATTTATTTTTTTTCTCATCAGCATTTTCATTTGTGGTGTATTAACCTGTCAGTTTTATATTTTTATAAAATATATTATGCATTTTTGCTTTATAAATTCTTTCATTTTTACTTATTGTATTGTACCTTAATCAGGTTTCAGCTCATCTGCCTTACGTATGATGATTGATTTCTTCTGTGTGTTTAAACGGACAATGGAAAAAAGCCATAATTCAATTAGTAAAGAACCAAAATGAGTATGTGTGTTTGGAATGTAAACACATGTGCACATGAAGTTGCATGCATCACCCAGCGGTGCTGTAGCATGTGTATACACTCCTGCCCCTAAATCCAGCACTTTCCTAAAAGGAGGAGAGGCTGCAGGTATCACTGTCTTTACTGTTGTGCCATTCTTGATCCACCCTCCTAAGCCACCCAACCAGTTGCTCCTCCTCGGTAAGCAAAGAATAATATGGAGCATTGTGTCAAAGTTGCTGACAATGCCATCCAAGGGAATCTTATCTGTTTGCTCTGAAAAAAATTTTTTTTAAAGGTGAGAGCTTCTGTAATATACAACACAGTCCTAAAGCATGTTATAGATGCTCAGAACTTGTTGAGCATCCAGGATCAGACCAGCCTCATGTTGGGCTGATTTATTTTTTTTTAACTTGATACCCCAGTTTCCTAATGACATTTGACTGAAAACTACCTGTTGCCTATAGCTGGGTGTCAAAATTACAGTGGATGTATGGAGGACTTTGATGCAACATAGCACACATTTTACACAATAAGGGACTTTGTAGAGATACACAAAACATGCAAAAGCAGTTAAAGAATATGATTAGTCTGACTGTAACCACTAAGCCATTTTTGTTTTTTTAATAGTAAAGCTCATTTGCATTTGGCACTTTTGGAAAGATTTCATAGACTATAGTCTGACATTACTGTCTTAGAGGAAAACCTGGTTTGATCTAATTATCAGCAAAGAACTGAAAGCAGACACTTTTAAATTTTCAAACAAGCACCATTGGGCTTTCTCTCCTGCTGCCCCAAACACTTGGTAGGAGCTCCCTGTAAACATCTGTTAAGCTACTTCATTATCCTCCTTAAAACTCATTTGCAGTGATGTCCATAAAGATAACTTAGAACAGTTAGACAGTGGTCTTACACACAGTAGTCTACCACACTGACCAATACTGTCTCTTTTCCTTGTTCTCCCCCATCTGTGTACATGTGTTGTATCTTGTCTTAAAGTTAGACTGTAAACCCTTTGGGGGCAGACATTATCTTTCTGTTCTGTTTGTAGAGCACCTAGCACAATGGGGTTCTGGACTGTGACTGCAGTTTGTAGGCACTATGGTAATACAAATAAGTAATAATGGGATAAGTTTGTATTCCTAACTGTAGAACCCCAAATTCATTTTAAATGTATATGCTTTTCCTGTAGCAATTCTCAAACACATTGTAGAAGCTACTGGAATGCTCAAATATTGCTGTTTATCAGAATTATTATTTTTATGACCTCAGTATGAAAATATTTCTTTGTTCTGATTAACAGATCTTTGATGGCCACTCAGATTACATTAATGATCTGGTGTTTGCCCCTAAAGACGGTCAGGATATTGCAAGTGTGAGTGATGATCACACCTGCAGGTATGTATTCTCTTCACAGTGCGATTGAAATCCTGGGCTGCCTTAGATGGCTTTAATGAGGAGGGAAGCTATCCCTTGATAGCAACTTCTATAGGCTTAGGCAAAGCGAGCCAAGCGCCTATCCTACTGTACCAGAGGCTGCCACAGCACTGCAGATGTAACAGCCAGAGATACTCTCTCTGTCCCCTGCAATGCGGCAGGCAGACATCAGGACTGCTGAGCAGCTGCAACAGGGAAGGGACAGTAGCTGCTCAGAATTCCTCGTGAGATGCAGAGGAAGTGATGGCAGGTTTATGAGGAGGCGGTGCCTTTACCTTTTCCCTTGAGTGACAGGACTGACTCAAACACTTATGTTTAAAAATCACAGGGGAAGACTCAGGAAACATATTTAATTAAAAATCAAATATGGTTAGAGAGTCAAGGGCCATAAGTCACCCCAAAACCACAGGTTGATGCCTTTGCGCTAATGGTTCAGTGATAAATAATGCAGTAGAGACTCTTCAAGGATACATGACAAGGAGTGCTGGAATAGAGCATTCTGCAAGGGAGAGGAAAGCTGAAGAAAATGGTGACCCTTGACTATTCCAAAGAGAAGGGGAAGATGTCAGAACAGAGGTGATTTGTGTAGTTTAAGATGATTGTGTTTTGTGTTTTTTAGTTATTGATATAACAATCACTCTTAAATAGATCAGTAGCCAAATAACACCCAAAATAACCCTTCCCCCTGATTTCTCCATTTAAAAGTAGGAGTGAGGTTCCTGCTGCGCAGCCAGAAACAAATAAAATTAAAGCTAGATACGATATGTGATGTGTGTACTCTGGGACAGATCATCATTGCTCCAGTAACTTAAACTGAACTACATTGATTTACACCAGCTGAGGACTTGGCCTTTAGAACCCATGGTAAAAAGTTCAGACAAAATCAAAGCCACACAGACATGCTCATCCCTTTACCAAATGTTCAGTGCAACTTATATTGTTAAAATCAGCCATATTGGAAAAGCATTACTCTTTTAAATGACAAAGTAAGACACTTGTAGGGTTTATAAGCCTAGAATGGGAGTTGTAAACTTAAGAGGGGGGGAGCCATATTATTCCTAATTGTATTTTGTTAAACAAGACCATTTAAACTTCTAGGCAATCCTTTTCTAAAGGAATTATTTTTTAAATATCTCACTTTTATGCACACTAGCTGGACTTTTTCCAATTTATCATTTTGGATGAGATTTTGGTCTGTCTTTTGGGGAGGAAATGAAGAGAAGATTTAATAAATAGAACCCAAAGGCTATGAGCTCCTTACTTCTGTGAGTAAGGAAGACATTTCATACAGTGGGCTACATGATGTTGAATTAATGCCCACTGGGAATTCAGAGGTATTATCTTGGTCACTAGAAGGGTCCTGTATTTTTTTTCAAAACATACAACAAAAGTCTTTTAAAAATGATACTTTTAAGAGATACTAAGAGCATTCTCTTTTCAATCCATGTCCTTGGTTTCTTCATTAAAATAGACTAGTACTAAGTGTTTCTTCAGCAAAGAGTTGTTTAAATATTTCCATTAAATACAATGTATTTAGGGATGAAAGAAAGAACTGTTTAAACTGTAGTAATCCACTTGACACCAAAAGAATAAAAGATAAGATTTTTTTAATGAAAGTATAACACCACCGAAATTTGAACTCAATAGCTGTGAAATATAAGACAGCCACTTTATCCATTGTACACTGTAAAGTCTGGCTAACAGCCATGGGAAGAAGTGGGATGTATTTGGCCACCTGAGAGTTCTCATATTTTTTCTATTCATGGGATAGAAACGTGGAGAATGATGATAACATTTGCATTTAAAAATTGAATATAGAGCTATACTCCAAAAATCAAGAGAGTGCAATCCACAGGTCTTACAAAGGTCTTCTAAAAATTAATAGAAATCATACTTAATTTGTTGTATGATTTGCCTCTTCAACAAAAATTCAACAGCTATTAGTTGCTCTAGGAATAGGGCATCTTTTGAAATGGTTATGCTATGCAATACTAGAGCAATTAGTACAAGAATACAAAAAGGATAAAGTTTCCGGTGTTTGGGGAGTTTGCTAGATTTCTCACTGTTAGGTCCTGTATAGATACGAACAGTGCTCTTCTTCCAACTTGCCTGTAGTTAATACAGTAATTCTTAATATAGAGCTTTCTGGACTTCATAGAGGTATCTCTAGGTTTTTCCTATTTTCATTTCTACAATAGTGGATTTAATGCAGTTTTAAATGAGTAATATTATTACTATATCAGAAACTTTAATTCTGTGGAGATATAGAAATATTTTGTACACTAAAACTTTTTGCTATAATGCTGTCAGAATATCAGGGATGGGCCTGATCAGTTCTTGGATGAAGACCTCCAGTAAAAGTCTAGATTCTGCTTTGGTGATTCATTAGGTGGTACATTCCTTGTGAGTCCAGATTGAATAAGTCCTGTAGTTCAACAGTTCCCAAAGTGTAGCCCTTGCTAGGAGTCCATGATGTAGGCACCCCCTTATTTCCAGCTGCAAAATTGAAATGAGAATAAGTACACTGATTTTCTATTAAAGCAGTTCCAGTAATGGTGTTTGGAGTCATGAACAAAAGGGAGAGATGTCTAGAAGTCCATTTCTGTGTTTAAAAATAACTTCCTCTCCTAAACATCTGTACATTACAGTTGATTCATTTCATTCCAGAAGTAGCTACATTTCGGTGGTGGATGAAATGATCCCTGAGAATAGTTTATCTATCAACTTACAGGGATGCTGTTGATTTTTAAAATCTCACTTGTTCTTTTTAACGTAAGATATAGGTAAATAGGAGATCTTGGAGTTTGCAGGGAGATATTTTTCTGGATTTTTCAGTTTTACTTTGTGCATTTGGCAGTATGGTTTTCCCTGTATAGTATGTCAAGCAATTTCCCATGTACTTTGGGTGAGTGTGTTTTTTTTTTTTTTTTTTTTTTTTTTTTTCACACAGAAGAAGAGAGAAAAATCTTTTTCAATTTTTCAAAAAAACAAAAAAACAAAAAAAATGTAATGGCAAAATCACAACAATTAACAGAGGGCCATAGAGGCAGGTGTCAGACCTGAAACAAATGTTAATCATAATTATTATATTAACCAAACTAAAAATAATTTCAGTGGTAAACCATGCAAATTAATGTGGAATATATCAGAACAAAGTAAAAGCACAGTAATTATGCACAACATTTTTTTTGGTATTATTTTATATCTCTTCAAAGAATACTCAAGTTTGGGCATTGATACACTTCCAACTGAGAGCCATATACTGTTGTTCTAATAAAAATTAAACTGCAAAATTTAATTTTGGATGTCATCTCACTGCTTGACTAGAGTTTCAGTTGGTTTTTCCTGCTCTATCAGTGGTTCTCAACCTATTTACCATTGTGGGCCGCATCCAATACTACCTGTATGACCCTGAGAATGTCACATGGGCCACAGCTGCGTGCTGATTTGGGCTACGGGTTGAGAACCAAGCTGAAACTCAAGTATGTCAAAGAGCTCTGAATACACTGGTTAGCACCAATTTGCTGGGAAAGGATCTGAAAACCTGTTTGAACTCCCCCCGGGTAGTATCAGAACTCTTGTCAGCCAATGGCAGACACCCCTTGTTAGAAGGGCTGCAGTTGGTCAGTAATGCTGTCTGTGTCATGTGTTAGGATTGGCTGTCCCCATCCAAGGCTGGGGTCAGACACATAACCTTCCTACTCCAGTACACACAGCAGCACCCACCTACCCACCCTTATTTTTTTATATCCTGGCAAAAGATATGTATATTGCAGGCCCGTTCCCCCTTTTTTTTTTTTTTTTTTTTTTTTTTTGGATGTGTATGGTGATTCTTTGTTGCTGCATCTCAGATAATTTCTCACTTCCATTCATTTTGGACTATTCATGCCAAGGTACAGGCTGTTTCATTGACATGGACTCTAGGAATTTATGTAGGTCACAATCAGGTTCAATCTTTATTTCTTTTTGTTTCACGTGACCACAAATTTTGCTTCTGCATCCTGGCAGCAAGGGTTAGATTAGCTTCTTGAATGGAGATATGTGGGAGAAGGATTGACATCAGGAAGGTGTGTTTCATTGTTAGAGATTGGATTTGCTGGAATGCCAAAATTTAGTGCAATGTTCAGTGGTTTCCCAGTGCAGTAGCTTGCCCAACACTATGAAACTTGGTAGATCTATTTGACCTTCGAACAGTTGGGTTGCTCAGTATTATAAAAACCAAAATGAAGGAAAGCCAGTGATGGCTCCGGACTGCTGTTCCTTTCCCTTGTCCTTCACTTTTGTTAAAACCATTGCCAGGACATGTTGTTCCTGGGTGTCATTTTGTTAATTCAATAAACATTTCAGACTCTTGGCCATAGTGTGCACAAAATTGCTGCCTGTCCTCATTTGTTCCTGCCTCCTGCAATGTTGAATATCTTTGTCACTACTCTTATTTAGTCTTTATAGCACATGTTCAAAATTATTCCTTTTTTTTTTTCTTGCCAGAATAAAAAATTGAGCAGATTTTTATTGTACTCTGTATTATTTTATTCTTACCCTATTTATTCTGGCAGAACACCACCTCCAGTATCTGGAATGCATTGATACCTCTTTTTTTTATAATGCTACCAAAACATTTCTTCTTTAAGGACTGAGACTTTTCAAATCCAGGGTTTGTTGAGCTCATTCACCAAGATAGCTATTATGCATTGTAATGGGTTACAATGGAGAAGGAATTGGAATAAGATTAAAGATTGTGACATAATGAAAATATTTCCTGATTTTTGGATTCCATAGTCTTATATTCTGCCCATTTTTTGTTGTTGTTGTATGCATCCTAATATGTCCCCCAGATGTGATTCTGTTTAGCTTCTATTGCACTGCTATTTGTGGTCATTATGCAAGTTTAAGCCTGTCTCCTATGTACGGTATCTGATAATCCTGTAAAAGTAAAAGCAGTTTCTGAAACAAATCTTTGGAACTTAGTTGAATAAGCTTTAATTATGAAGCAACAGAGGGTCCTGTGGCACCTTTAAGACTAACAGAAGTATTGGGAGCATAAGCTTTCGTGGGTGAATGCCCTCTTCATCAGACGTAACTTAATTATGAAGTTATTCAAAAAGAAACATTTCAGGTTAATTTTGTGCTATTAATGTAATACTAAGTAACCGTTTTGTTTTTTTTAATGAAATGTGAAGAGTTTCCTGTGTGACATTGTTATGATTTATACTGAGGATCATGAAGTGGTAGTGAGAACTTTTATTCTATACTGTAAATTCCTTAAAAATGAAATCACCACATTTAATCTGTTTGAAAACTACCTCATGGACTTTTTTCAAAGGTCACTGGCAGAAACAAAGTTCAGTTTCTCAGTATGATCATCTTTCAAAAACAGTTTATTTAAAAGTTTTGAGGGATTTTTTTTTAGTTCACATTAGGAAGGAAGTACATTAATATCTAAGGAGCTCAGATAGTATAGCCCTAGCCAATTTCTTGTTTTCTGATAAAAGAAAGCTAGTACTTTAAGGATTGCATCCTTGCAAAAGATTTTCTTCACAGAGTAACGATTGAGCCTCTTTAATCTGTAAAATAACTTACTATATTTGTAGTCATGTCAGTCCCAGGATTTTAGAGAGACAAGGTGGGTGAGGGTAATAGCTTTTATTGGACCAACTTCTGTTGGTGAGAGATACACGCTTTCAAGCCACATAGAGCTCATCTTCAAGTCTGGAAAAGATACTCTGAGCATCACAGCTAAATGGCCACGGCACTCCTACTGAAGGAATATCTGGACTCATAGAAACCATCCTAAGACCACTCACCACCAAAAAGACCAGCTTCCTCTGGACACAACTGACTTCCTCCACAAACTCTGCGACATTAACAGCCTGCTTCATCACCAACATCCCTCAAAATGACAGTATAACTGCCTGCCTCAAATATTTATAAGACAATGGACAACCCTCAGATATTCACCCCAAGATCATTGCCAAACTCATCAATTATATCCTCACCCATAACAATTTTACATTCAACAGCAAACATTTTGTCCAAACCGTGGGAACTAGGATGACTCCTCAATATGCCAACTTCTTCATGGGCCACCTTGAAGAATTTCTGGACAAATGCACCACACAGCCAATGATAAAGCTGAGATACATGAATGATATTTCATGGCTTAAACTCCCTCAGAGATTTCCTAACAACCACATCTTCAGCAATTACCACCTCACCATTAAACTCTCTCTGGAACACTCCTACACTAACATCAGTTTCCTGGACATCACAATCCGCTTCAACAATGGAATCCTACAGACAATCATATATAAGGCACCCACAGATCACCACACCTACCTTCATTGATCCAGTAACCACGCCAACCACACCAAGAAATCTGTTATCTGCAGCCAGGGACTCAGACACCACATAATATGCTCTGAGGGGAATTCCCCCAACCTCTCCAAGCTCATCATCAGAAGCAAGCTACCCCAAGACACACCAACTCAAAGTGGCACCAGACCTTGTCAGAACAGATGTAAAACCTGCAGACATATGAACAACATCCCCCCCCCCAATACTCCTTTCAAGATCCATGGGTCCTACGTTATACCTATCACAACATTTGGAATACCTTATCTAGTGCACTAAATGCCCCAATGACAACTATGTGGGTGAAACCAGAAAATCACTACACCCTTGAATAAACTCACACTATTTCACTACTAAATCTAATCACACTGCTAAATAAAGGCCTTTGCAGAATCCAGGGTTTCTCCATTTTTACTGATGAAGGAACTGTACACCCATAAAAGTATCTAAATTTTCAGTCTTAATGTTGCAGTAATATAGGCAGTTAAAATATTATATTTTGTCTTCTTTGGGGAAGGTGACTGGCATGTGCATAGCACCTTTCAGCTTTACAAATTACAGATTCCGGGATCACTTTGCCCATGATCAAAAGGTACCAAGCAACCTTTTAAAAGCACACACCAGCAATTTTAGACAGAACGTGGTGAATACTATAGCAAACTGAAACTACAGAGGAATTTTTTGTTTGTAAATACAGTTACCCAGGTGGAATTTAACACTCCTCATGCTGCAAAAAATGACCTGGGACTTTTACAACCACAAGTGGTTAGGACCTCTGCTTAAATGAAGCATAAGATTCCACCTCCTGCAGCATTATACCCCTAACAAAAGGAAACTTTCAAGGCTTGATGCTCTGGATCCCATCAGGCCTCAGATCCAGGGTCCAAGAGAACAGTCTCGGCCCCTGGGGCTTCCAGTAGGTCGTAGCAACTGAAGGGTTCCAAGAAGCAACCCTGGTCAGGGCTGGATCAGGTTCCTGTGACTCCCTTAATCAAGCCCCCAAGGCTACACACGTCCAAGTCCATGGCCATGCAGTTCCAGAAGAGAGGTTGAGACAGTTCAGTCACCCTCACCAGTGCCATACCTCATACCTCACAGATACCCAACCCTGACAGAACTCCTACACTTGCAAGACAAAGGGTTGGTTCCAACTTCCACTTCTGAATGTAGGAAGATGGAATTAATTGATTGTGTTCAAATCAGGGCCCTCAGCAACCTTCAGTTCCATCAATCCTGGCACCAAAGAAAAAGAGGCATAGGGACAAAACAGCCCTCCTCCAAATCCATCAACGTTACAGATAATGATGCAGGAAATGCTGTCTGAAAAGGAAGACAACAAGGTAGCTCCCATCTTTGAGCTGGAGCATTTGGAAATGGACTATGAACCCGATTTATCTTGGGGGTAGCTTCAGCTTCCTGTCCTTCTGAGGATGATAAACTGTACCATGATTTGGCGGATCATATGGTGTCCACTTTAAATCTTCCTGTAGTGCCTGTGGAAGAGATTTCTCACCCAATGTTTGGTATCCTTGAAGCTACTTCTAGGAGTAGAATATCCTTACTCATTTTGATACTTTGCTACAGCCGGCTAAATCCATGTGGACCATGCCTGCTTTTTCTTAACCTGCTTTCTAGAAAAGCTGACCAGTTGTGTCAGATATCTTCTGAGGGGTTTTAGGGTCTCCAAACCCGCTCTAACCCTAATTTACTGGTGGTGGCAGCTGCCAGTTAAGGGGCACAATCTGGACAACCACACTCCACCTCAGCCAACAAGGAGTGGAAAAGGATTGGTTTATTGGGGAGAAAGGTGTTCTCCACATCATACCTCAATACTTGGGTTGTGAATTGTCAAGCAGTTGTGGCCTGCTACCAATTCCACTTATGAGAACAGATTACATTATTTTTACAAGACTCACCTGATGATGGAAGGTTGGCAAATGCCAATTTAATGGAGGGCCAAAACGTAGCTAAGCACTCCTTCAGGGCCTCTTTTGATGCTTCGGACTCTGCTGCCAGAGCATTGGCATCTGCTGTGACCATTAGGAGTCATGCATAGTTTTGTTTATCCTCTCTAGTTCTGGATGCTAAGAGTAACCTGGAGGATCTCTACTTTTGAAGGGGAGGATCTTTTCACTGAAAAGACAGACAAACTGCTGGAAAAACTAAATGACGCAAGATCGACAGCCCACTCTTTGGGTTTGATAGACTCTATTAGGACAATCTTTCCAGTACCAAAGAGAGTCCCACGCCCAGCCTCCGTCATTCTTTTTTCAAATGAGAGATGTCAACAATGCCAGCAGCCTTCCAGAAAGAGGCATTTCAAAATGAGATCTAGATCTAAGCAATCTGCTTCCTCTTCTTCGTTGGGGAACAAGAAGTCTCAATTTTGACAAGACAACTGAGAGTCAAGAACCAATCAATCAAGATCAATCTATCCCCCCTTTTTGGAGACAGGCTAGTCCACTTTATCAATGCATGGCAGCAAATTACATCAGAACAATATATGCTAGAGATTGTAGAAAGGGGCTATGCCACACAATTTGGAAAAGTTGCTTCCCCTTCCCTCCTCCCGCCCTTCCAATTCCTCTTACCCTCCCCTCTTCAGGGATCCCATTCATGAGACTATTCCTCTTGCAGAAGTAGACAAGTTACTTCTGATAGCAGTCAATGAGGTCCCCATATGCCTGAGTGGTGGGTCAGGGCTTTTACTCACGTTACTTCCTGGTACAGAAAAAGTATGGAGGGCTGTTCATCCAATACTAGACTTAAGAGATCTGAACAAGTACATTTGGAAGCTTATGTTCCATATATTGACTTTAGCCTCCGTAATCCCTTTGCTGTTGGTCATGGATTGGTTCACGACTTTTAATTTAAAGGATGCATATTTTCATATATTGGTTTGTCACAGTCCTCACAAGTACCTTCAGTTCATGCAGGCTGGGCACCATTTCCAGTACAAGATGCTCCCATTTGGCCTCGCCACAGCATTCAGAGTTTTTACAAAGTGCCTTTCCGTGATAGTAGTGCACCTAAGGAATCGTGGTATTTTTGTTTACGCGTACTTGGACAATTGGCTACTGTATATGAGGACCTGATACACCATATTACCTTGACAGTCTATTTTTGGACCTCAAACTCCTTATCAATTACCCTAAGTCAATTTCTACTCCTACTCAAAGGATTCCCTTTGTGGGCTCGATACTGGGGTCTGTGGAACAGAGAGCCTTACTACCAGAGCAAAGATTTCTCAAGAGGAGCCAGGATTCATTAAAAATTCAATAGTGTTCCACTCGGAGTAAAATTATTTTTGGGTCTCAGGGTCTATGGCAGCTGCTACTTAATGTGACCCCATTTGCGCATCTAAGAACGAGACCTATACAGCGCTGGATGTCTCAGGTCTACAGGCTAAGTTGGGACAAGCTTCCTGGGTGGATCACCATGCCTCAGAACATCAGTCTCTCTAGAATGGTGGTCAGTCAAAGTGAATGCTCAGAGGTGTACAGTTCAGTCCCCCAGATCCATCTCTGATGGTAACTTTGGATGCATTGAACATGGATTGAGGTACTGTGACGGGCTGGACTAGTCCCGGAGACCTCCACCTCACCCCGCCCCAGAAAAGAGCAAAGGAGAAGCCCTTCAGGCAGCCTAGAGGGGGAAGCAGTCAATCAGAGGGGCTGCTGGAGTGGCCAATCAAAGGCCAGGAGGGCAATATAAAAAAAGAGCAACAGAGACAGAGCAGTCAGTTGCTGCCTGGAGCTGGAAAAGAGAGGACCGTGTTCCTGACTGGCTGAAAGAAGTGCAGGCAGGGTTGAGCCCAGGGAAGGCTACCGAAGACCAGGAGAGCTAAGAAGGAGCTCGAGCTGGCTACAAGGATCGAGCAAGGACCGAGCCCAGAACCTAGCCAGATCAAGTGAGGGTACCACAATGGGCCCTGTTGGTCTGGTTAAAGACTGACCCCAGGGAGGGCTGCTGAAAAGGATGTACCCGTGGGAGAGTACCTCGATGGGCCCCATTGGACAGATATAGAGGGCAATGTCTCCAGAGAGGAAGTCTTGGTGGAAGGTAAAAATTGTATACCCTGGAAGGTGTTTGTTCTGTTCCACCTACAGACAATGTGTGTGACTCAGCCCTTCAGCTGAGTCGCTGAAGACCCACCAAAGAAACCATTGGCCAGGGGGCAGGAAGAGGGACAGGGGGGAGGATGCTCACAAGAGGTGGGTGCCACCCCGTTCCAAGAACTAAGGGCATGTCTACACTTATCTCCGGACCAATCGATCAAGTGGGGGTCGATTTATCGCGTCTTCACTAGACGCGATAAATTGACCCCCGACCGCTCTCCTGTCAACTCCAGTACTCCACCGGAGCAAGAAGGGTAGGCAGAGTCGATGGGGGAGTGGCAGCAGTCGACCTACTGCAGTAAAGACCCCACGGTAAGTAGCTCTAAGTACGTCTACTTCAGCTACGCAATTTTCGTAGTTCAAGTTGCGTAACTTAGACTGACTTAGCTCACCACCACCTCGCCCAGTGTAGACCAGGTCTAAGAAACAGCAGGCTCACACTTGAACATAAGGGGGCACTCACGAGAGGCAGGTGTCAATTCCATTACAGAGACGCATCTGAATCATTTGACAGTTTGAGGGTCTGGTTTTAACAGGAAAGAAGCTGCACATCAGTGTGTTGGAATTGAGAGCTGTTCTTCTGGACCTCAGGTTTTTCCTCCCTCACCTATGGGGGAAGGTTGTGCAGGTGGCGACTCAAATACATTGGTGATTTATTACATCAGCAAGCAGGGGAATGCTCACTCTGCACTCCTGTGTGCAGAGGCAATAAGTCTATGGGATTGGTGTATCCTTCATGACATTTATACTGTGGCCCTGCATCTGACAATGTAGTCACAGATCATCTCAGTAGAGACAGCTCTCAGATCCACAAATGGTCCTTAAGGGATCAGGTGGTTCAGACCATATTCTCCAGCTGTGGTCGATCAAATGTGGACCTGTTTGCAACGAAGTCCAGCAAAAAGTGTTGCCTCTTCCACTGTAAAGCAGGCAGGAATGGACTGTCCCTGTCGGATGCTTTCTTTCTGCACTGGGGAAGCGGTTTGATGTATGCCGTCTCCTACCCCCCTTCCATTGCTCCAGAAGGTAATGAAAAACATACATCAGGACAGGGCAAGGATGATTCTCATTGCCTCGACTTGACCATGTCACCGGTGGTTTACCATTCTCCTTCAACCATCTGATGGAGCCTTTACGCATCTTTCTTTGTCTCCAGATCTACTGTCTTAGCAGGAGGGCAAAATCTTTCACCCAAACTCAGTCTCTTCACCTGACGGCATGGGTGATCAGATTTTGACTCTATCTGCTCTTGAGCAGACAAGTTCTTCATCTGTGCAGTCAGTCTACACTAACTAAGGGTAGGTCCACACTACCCGCCTGATTCGGTGGCTAGAGATCGATCTTCTGGGATCGATTTATCGCGTCTTATCTGGATGCGATAAATCAATCCCAGAAGCGCTCCCCCATCAACTGCAGAACCCCTGCTCGCCGAGAGGAGGAAGCGCTGTCGACGGGGGAGCTTGCCTGCGCCGCGTGGACCCGCAGTAAGTAAACTTAGTTCGCTCTAGGAAACGTCGACTTCAGCTACACTGTTCTTGTAGCTGAAGTTGCGTTTCCTAGATCGATTCCCCCACCCCAGTGTGGATCAGCCCTAAGAAAACAGCCCTCTAGAAGCTTTGACCATTTTAAAGTGGACCAGATTTCAGGTATGGATGAAAGGAAAACCTGCTTCCCCTGTATCTACTTCCATTCCTTGTATTCTGGAATGCTTAACCCCGAGACAGTAAGTACATTATCTAATTTATCATTAGAAGTTCATTAGCATTCATCTCCAGTATCATACATTAGTTGATGGTAGATCGCTGTTTGTTCATTGTTCAATCAATAGGTTGAAAGGTTTATCAAATGTGTATCCCCCTGTTAGAGATTCTGTCCCTTGGGATCTCAATTTGGTTTTGGCCAGGCTGGTGAAACCACCCTTTGAACCCTTCACTGAGTATTCTTGTTGTCATTTATGTATCAAAATGGATTTCATTATTGCCATCATGTCAGCCAGGAGAGTGAGTGAATTGAATGCCTTTATGGTTGTTCCACCTTTCATGCCTTTTCATAAAGGACAGGGTAGTTCTCAGATCTGATACCAGGTTCTTACCTAAGGTGAAGTCTGATTTTTTTTTTTTTTTTTTTTATATACTGTATTTTCTGGCGTATAAGACTACTTTTTAACCCAGGAAAATCTTCTCAAAAGTCGGGGGTCGTCTTATACGCCGGGTGTCGTCTTATAGGGCGGGTGCTGAAACTTCCGAGCCGGACTGGAGAATCTGCGGTCGCCGCATATGGTGGGGGGAGCTCAAAAACGGCCGCGGCCGCATCCCCGCCCGATGACGAGGTGAGGGGGCGCCTCACCGGGAAGGTGTAAGTGAAGGGCGGAGCAAGCTGCAGGCGTCCGGGACGCCCGGGGTATGGAAAAAAGAGAGAGAGCGGCGCTGTGCCCAGAAAAACACGCCTCTTTCACCCGTCTGGCCCGCCCTTGTATCCTATTACCGTACCTCCTTCTCTGCCTCTCAGATCTCGCTCCTGAGGACTGAAGTGAAGCGGCGCGCATGTGCGAGATCTGAGAGGCAGAGAAGGAGGTAATAGGATACAAGGGCGGGCCAGACGGGTGAAAGAGGCGTGTTTGCGCTACCGCTCTGATAGTCTTGGAGACAGGGAGGGCTGGGCAGGCAGGGAGAGCTGACCAATCCAAGCAGGCTTTGTATACAACAACCAGCCAATCGCCGGTAAGGTACATCGCTTGCCGTGATTGGCTGGTTGTTGTATACTGGGTACCACATACAGTACAGCACCAGTATCTGTACCTGTTCATACAGTATAGCACCAGTACATACAGTACAGTATACAAATGTCCAACAGTCAAAACCCCATCATGGCTCCACCAGCAAGAAGAAAGAAATATGAAGCCAGTTTCAAACTTAAAGTTGTAAACTTTGCCATGGAACATAATAACTGCGCTGCTGCAAGACAATATGGAGTAACAGAAAAGATGGTTCGGGACTGGAAAGCAAATGAAAAAGCATTAAAGAGTATGCCAAGGGGTAAGTGTGCATTAAGAAGAGGCACTCCACATTGGCCAGAACTCGAAAAACATGTAGCAGACATGGTGAATGAGCATCGCCAAAACGGTTATGTAGTGACACGAAATAAAATACATTTGTTTGCACTTCAGTGGGCCAAATCTAACCCAGATCACAGCAACAGATTTAAGGCCACTGTATCCTGGTGTACTAGATTAATGGGAAGGCATAATATGGTACTGAGGCAAAAGATGAAAATTGCCCCAAAATTACCTGCAGATCTTGATAGCAAAGTAAATAGTTTCCATCGATCCGTAATACAACAGCGCACTAAACATGGCTATGCGTTAAGTAGTATTGGAAATATGGATGAAACTCCAATGAATTTTGATATGGTTGGAAATAAAACTGTCCATCAAAAAGGTGAAAAAACAATTTTAATTAAAACAACAGGACATGAAAAGTCCAGTTTTACAGTGGTACTAGGATGCACAGCTGATGGCACCAAACTGAGACCAATGATTATTTTTAAAAGAAAAACCATGCCAAAATTCAAGTTCCCTGTTGGTTGTTTTGTACATGTGAATGAAAAAGGCTGGATGGATGAAGAAGGGGTAAAGCTATGGCTTGATAATGTATGGAGCAGGCGACCAGGTGGACTTATTCAAAAATGTAGTCTACTGGTGTGGGATATGTTCAGGGCTCATTTAACTCCCAGCACCAAGCAAATGCTTGCAAGACTAAACACAGATGCGGCAGTTATTCCTGCAGGATTGACATCGTTGGTACAGCCACTGGATGTGTGCCTAAACAAGCCATTTAAAGATCGCATTCAAGAACAGTGGAATGAATGGATGGTTAGCGGCGAAAAGTCATTCACAAAAGGAGGAAACATGCGTGCTCCACAGTTGGATGTTTTGTGCAAGTTTGTCATAAAAGCCTGGAATGATATTGATGCAGAAACAGTAATCAAGTCTTTCAAGAAGTGTGGCATATCAAATTCATTAGATGGTATGGAGGACGACTACTTGTGGCAAGATGAAGAGGAAGCCGAAGCTGAGACCACACCATCTGATACGGAATTCGATCCATACGATGACTGCCTTACAAATGTATCACAAGATGTCATTGATGTACTTTTGATATCAGATGACGAACAGGAGGATTTTGAAGGCTTTTAAAGGGAAACTGTCACGCCAGCAAAACCTGTAAAAATACCGTAGCTTGCAGTTATGATGGGCGTTGCTAACTCGCCAGGGACTTGCCCGGCACTTGCTCTCTCTCTCTTGTTTGTTATCTTCCTCCTATCATCATCAGTTCCAGTTTGGTTGACAGCTTAGAAAACAAACAGCATGGCAGCTCCCAGGGGTTTATTGTCTTATCCTTCCTTTCAGCTTTAGAGTGAATTAGGAAAAGTTTAATCCACTTGCACTGTTTTATGTTTACATGTTTGATGACAAACAGCCTTATGTTTATAAGTGACAGTTTTCCTGCTAAGTACCTGCATGTCATAAGCATTTGAATTAAAATTACCATATTGAAATCAAATCTGATGTTTTTTTAATTTTTTTTTGGTGTGCGTTGAAAGAGGGGTAGTCTTATACGGCGAGTATATCCCAAACTCTATATTTTAACTGGAAAAGTTGGGGGTCGTCTTATACGCCCAGTCGTCTTATACGCCGGAAAATACGGTATATATAATTTTTTTTTTTTTTTCACATCAACCAGACAATTAATTTGCCACGTTTTTTCCCTAGCTTCACTCTAATAAGGGGATATCTGTCCTACACATTTTGGATGCCAGAAGACCTCTCACATACAGTTTAGTGAGAACTAAAGGTTTTTATACATGGTCTAGAGGATTGTGTCTTATGCTAAATGTCCCATGGATTTTATGGTTTCTTCTCAGACTCTCTCTTGATGATTAATCTATTGCTGGACTTACACATGACTTGCTTTGATTCAACCACATTCCACAAGAGCTATGGCTACTTCCTTCACTTTCCTTAGGCAGGTGCTATTCGCTGACACTTGCAGACCTGCAACTTTGACGTTGATTCATACTTTCACTAAACACTATGCTTTGGACTTTGGTCTTTAGGTGCTTCAGTCTCCATTCAATTAGGATTCTGTTCTGGGTTCCACATTAGTTTCAGCACTGCTTATTAGTCCATCCCATAAGTGGGAATATGCAGATCCACTTAAAGAAGAAATAAAGATTATTTACCTGTAACTGGAGTTCTTCAAGATGTGTCTGCATATTCACACTTCCTATCTACCTTCTCTTTTCTATCAGAGTGCTTGTTCTGTGTCTCTGGCTTTTTGGTGGAAGAAACTAAGGTGGTGAGTGCCCTCTGCCCCCTATATAGCCTCACTCTCAGGCCCTCAGAATGTTGGTGACACTGAGGGGAGGGGCAGGGGGCACAAGAGCACTCTAGCTGACACTGGTCATTGTACCTGTGGAGACAGGTCAAAACGCATCAACTCAAAGCGGCACCAGACCCTGCCAGAACAGATGCAAAACCTGCAGACATATCTCCACTGCTACAATGATCAACATCCCCCCCCCCCCGCCATCCACAACACACCTTTCAGGATCCATGGGTCCTACACATCCCTATCACAACATGCAGTGCATTGAATGCCCTAATAATAACAGTGTGGGTGAAATGAGACCATCACTAGGCTGTCCAATAAACTCTGACAGAAAACATGATAAAAGACTAAAACACTATATCACCTGTGGGTGAACGCTTCTCCCCCCCCCCTCCCACCCCAAAAAGCAATCACTCCATATCTGACCTTTCAGTCCTCGTCTTCAAAGGAAACCTGCACAACATCTTCAAAAGATGAGCCTGAGTGCTTAAATATATAACTTTTCTAGATATTAAAAATCATGGACTGAATAGACACACTGAGTTTATGGCTTATTACAATAATCTGTAACACACTTAATCCCTTCTCCAGTCCACCCCACCCCGCTTGGTTTTTGTCTCCCCCTCTCCTCCATCCTCCAACAGACCACTACACGTTTAATAGTCCCTGGAAATGTATTAACTACTTAAACTAAACAATCTGTTCCACCTTGTATTTAGCTGTGACAGTGCATTTCCCAGACCTGAAGAGCTCTATGTAAGCTCAAAAGCTTGTCTCTCTCACCGACACAAGTTGGTCCAATAAAAGATATTACCTCACCCACCTAGTTTCTCTAGGATAAGATACAAAATCAAAGACAAAATTATTGAATGCTATAAAAAGACTTGTACAAAAGAGGGGAAAAGATCAGGAGCTGTGGAGAAAACAGTAAATGGAGAGCAAAATTTTACTTCTGCCAATTTGGTTGTGATAACTGATTGACTGACTGCAATCCAGTTTGGCCAAAGCTTTGATTTTTACATGTTTGTTACGCTCATTACTGGACCACAGAGAACTAGTAAATGAGTACATAATCAAATACATACGTAATTGTAAATAGTCATAAATAACCTTGTCCCAATCTTTTTAGTCAAAAGGAACTGTTCTGGTACATGCTGTCTATCTGAGGGTAAATCCTCTCACTAAGTGAGATGGCCCCTATTGTTATGCAGAAAAGAAATGGGCAGAAAAGATGGCCATATTGTTCTCCCATAGGACTCATGAAAGATAACGTGCCTAATCCTTCCATTTCAACATAGAATAAACCAGATACAAGCACAGCACTTTGCTGTTTACAGAGTAAAGGAGAGAGCATAAATTTGTCTCCACACCTAATAACCTCATTCACAGCTGGGAAGAAGACACGATGGCATGCTCCCTTAGCCAAAATGATTCACCATCCTCAGTTATATCGTAATTCTCTCCCACACAGTAAATACACATGAAAAGTGTTGATTTGACTTGGAATATCTACAAGGCACAATTTCTGGCAGTGGAAGAAAGTACTGTACATTTCTAAATTACCTAATCAAGCAGATATTCCATTTTGTAAAAACACTTGTTAGTTTTTTAAATAAAGACACTGATCCCTCAGGATTGGAAACCCTATGATTTCTACAGGGAAAACAAATATTTGATCTGCTGTGGTTTGGCATAGGAAGCTAACATTGTTCACTAAATGTGTTTACTTTACTTCATATCTATTTTGTCTAGACTTGTGATGCATTATTTGAGTGTGTGTTGAAATCTCTTACATTTAAAATGTTAAGCACCCTGGAAGTCAGTGAAAGTTCCCCTAGAATAAACAATAAAAGTGTGTAACTACTCAACTCTAAAGACTATATAGAGCATTTTATTTAAAACCTTATGAACTGCCATATTTCTATAGCCTTATGCATATGTAAAGAATATACATATCCACACAGTACGAACTTACTGTTTTAATGAGTATAGTTTACAATGTGATGTCACCCCTGTATAATTGAACTATTTATTTTGAAGAAAAAGAGTTTTTGCTGGGGCAGGAGCTTTAGATATCACCCTGTATTGTGAAAGCATCATCCGTGTTTCATATACAGTAGAACCTCACAGTTACGAACACCTTGGGAATGGAGGTTTTTCATACCTCTGAAATATTTGTAATCCTGAACAAAATGTTATGATTGTTCTTAAAGATTTTCATAGATTCATAGACTCTAGGTCTGGAAGGGACCTCGAGAGGTCATAGAGTCCAGTCCCCTGCCCTCATGGCCGGACCAAATACTGTCTAGACCATCCCTGATAGACATTATCTTTCAAAAGTTTACAGCTGAACATTGACTTAATACAGCTTTGAAACTTTATGTGCAGAAGAAAAATGCTGCTTTCCCTTTACTTTTTTAGTAGTTTATGTTTAACAGAGTAATGTACTATATTTGCTTTTGGGAGGGGAGGGGGTGTCTCTGCTGCTGCCTGATTGCATACTTTTGATTCCAAATGAGGTGTGTGGTTGACTGGTCAGTTGGTAACTCTGGTATTCGTAACTCTGAGGTTCTACTGTATAGCACTATAGGGTTATTGCATGGAGTGGCTCCCAAATGATGGTTCAGGGTGGGTGAGGGTCACGTGGGCTACTGATAAGATAACACTTCTTTGTTTCCATCCCCTAGTTAATTATGGAGGGAGACTGCTTGAATATAGGAAGAGAAATTAAAAATGTACTACCTTTGTGTCTCCTAAAAAATTCATTTTGACATCTGGGTCTCACCCATTGAAGTACTCAGCACTCACAACTCCCTTCAACTTGAGTCAGATTTTTAGGTGTTTAATACCTCTCAGTATCAGGCCTTCTGTTAGATACCTTTGTGTTCAAAAGATGGCGTATAGATACCAGATCTCATCTGGTTCTGTCCACCTCTCTGTCAGCAGGCTAAGGCTGGAAATTAATGTTTTTACAAACAGCAGTAAATACTTTTTTTTTTTTCTTTTTTATTAGGGTTTGGGACTTGGAAGGAAATCAAAAGGCTTATTTTGTTCTACGGTCCCCTGGAATGAGTGTGTGCTGGCATCCTGAGGAGGCTTTTAAGGTTGTACTTTGCAGCTTATTTTTCTTAAACCAGTATGTAAATGTGTGTTGCTTTTCTAAACTCTAAAATTCTGAAGCTATAGTATGACTGGAGTTCGCTGTAGAAGTACATTCTGTGTTTTTCTTCATTATCAGCAGATTCTATAATTTCACTGGTTCTTCTTCAAGTAGTGGCCCTTTGGGTGCTCCACTGTAAGTGTCTCTGTGTCCCTGCGATGCTGATCGGAGAACTTTGGTAGCAGTCTCCGTCTGGACCGGTGGAAGCTTCCTAAAAGTGGGGGGCCACTGGCACGCAAACTGTGGCCCTGCCCCCTCATGCCGCCCCTTCTCTCCAAGACCCTGACCGTGCACTGCCCCTTTTCCCTGAGGCTCCAACTCATGCTCGCTCTTCTCCACCGCCCCCCAACCCCTGCTTGCCCTTAAAACTGGTAAAAAAAACAATGGGGCCATAGCCACCGGCCCTCCCTGTTCCGGCACCTCTGGTGTCCATTCAACCTGTGCATGCTTCGCTCCCTGCCTACCACAACGCTGGCTAGAGTGCACAGGCGACCCCTCCTCAGTTCCTTCTCAACAGCTCCTGGCTAGAGATGGAGCTATAGCTGTCCATTCCTGGATTGTTAACTCACTTAAAATTGCTAATTGTAGCTTCTTTTAAAGCCTCTTTTTCTTTATTTGCTTCATTTACATTTTATTTTGGCCATTGCCTTTTAAAAAAAAAAAGAAGAGTACTTTGTCTTCTGCTAACTGCTGTTGGGAGGTCCCCACTGGACAAGAGTGTGCCCAGCTCCCGAGGCTTCAAAAATTGCCTTAGTTGTAAGGAATCTATCATCAGTGACTGACAGACGCTCGCAGTGCGTTCACTGCTTGGGAGAGAAACACATACCACAGAAGTGTGGCTTGTGTCAACAACTGAAGTCCAGATTCAGGAAAGACAGAGAACTGAGGCTAAAACTCCTACTTATGAAGTCAGCCCTTCAACCTCTGGAGGCCCAGCAGGAGCCCTTACCACAACCCTCTACTTCGAAGGGAGGTGAGCCCAGGGGGACACCTGCGAGCTACTCACATAAATCTTCTAAGAAAAGAGCATAATCTAGTGATACTTTCAGTAGCGGTTGTCCCTTTTGTGGTAGCGTAGATAAATAGCCTGGGATTTTAATTAATTTTGATTTCTCAGCACACCTTCCACATTCTCTTCCACATTTGGGAAGAAGCTCAGATCTCCTATCTGAGGTCTCTTTCTAATGGAGCACAAAATCCGCCAAGTGGCTGTTGCAGCATTCCATTCTCCATTGGAAGGTTTCTAAGTATTTGCTCATGCTGCAACTTCCAGATTCATCATTCCCAAATGTCAGAGAGAGAACGCCAACTTGGGATTTGAACTTAGTTCTTAATTCTCTTATGAAACTTCCCTTTGAGCCACTAGCTACTTGTTTGCTTTTAAAACTTTCCATGGAAACCATCTTTCTAGTGGCAGTTACCTCTGCTCAAAGAGTGTGTGAATTAGGGGCTTTGATGGCTGACCTGCCTTATACTGTCTTTGAGGTAAAGGTATACCTCAGACCACATCAATTCGTCCTACCAAAGTCGTTTCTGACTTCCATATCAATTAGATTGTTCATCAGCCAGTTTTCCACCTTAAACCCCATCAGAATAAGGAGGAGGATGCCCTTCGTGCTCTTGACATTAGGAGAGTGCATATATTGGATGTTACTAAATCTTTTAGAGTCTCTCTGAGACGAACTGTGTCTGTCAAAGAGCTAGCAGAATGCCAGTGTCCACCCAGAGATTTTCTGGTGGGTTTCCAGCAGCTGGAACCCATGCAGCATCCTCTCCTGTTAGGGAGCTGCTAATGTTCCGTGCCCATCTAAGGTAATAGCTCATTCTATCAGATCTCAGTCTACATCAGTTCCCCTATTAAAAGGTGTTCCTATAGTGGAAAGCTGCTACGTGAGTCTTCGTTCACACCGTCTTGAGACACTATGCCTTAGTGCATGCCTGTAGACCAGATGCTGCCTTCAGTTCTGCAATCAGTTGTAGGCCAGATTCTGAAGTTCCTACCTCCTTTGGAGGGTACTTCTTGAGAGTCACCTGAAGTGGAGCACCCATAGGGGCTCTACTGAAAGAAGGAAAGATTTACCTACCCTTGTGCACTAAATGGAGTTCTTTGAGATGTGTCCCCCTATGGATGCTCCACTACCTGCCCTTTGTTCCCCTTTGCTTCAGAGTCTCATCTTTATGAGGCTTTTGCAGTAGAGATGGAACTGTGTGCAGGTCGTCCACCACAGCCCTGTAATCCCTTGGCACGGGGCACAAGGGTTTCTAGAACACATGTGTGAACCAGACAAGCACTGCTGTTGAAAATCTTCAATCAAAGATGCATGCGCACCTCAATTGGAACATCCACAGAGATGTACATCTTGAAGAACTCCAGTTACTGTACAAGGTAAGTAACCTCTGCTTTCTGAGCTCTGATAACATTTCTCTTATGTTCAGCCTCAGTTCCCACATAGAATGACTTTGGTATTCCCTGATCATTATGAAGCAGATCACAGCTTTATAATTCAAATCACTGTATTATTATTATTATTATTGTTATTTATAGGGCAGTTGATTAATTGCAGGTAACTCATGCGATTAACTAAAAAAATTAATTGCGATTAAAAAAAATTGTTTCATTGCATTGTTAAATAATAGAATACCAATTTAAATTTATTAAATATTTTTGGATCTTTTTCTACATTTTCCAATGTATTGATTTTAATTACAACACAGAATACAAAGTGTACAGTGCTCACTTTATAAGATTTTTTTATTACAAATATTTGCACTGTAAAAATGATAAAAGAAATAATACACCTCTACACCGATATAACGCTGTCCTCGGGAGCCAAAAAATCTTACCGCTTTATAGGTGAAACCATGTTATATCGAACTTGCTTTGATTCACCGGAGTGTGCAGCGCCGCCCCCCCCGGAGCTCTGCTTTACCGCATTACATCCAAATTCGTGTTAATTCAGATCACGTTATATCGGGGTAGAGGTGTATTTTTCAATTCACTTCATTCAAGTGCTGTAGTGCAATCTCTTTATCGTGAAAGTGCAATTTACAAATGTAGATTTTTTTTTGTTTTGTTTTTGTTTTGTTACATAAATGCACTCAAAAACAAAACAATGTAAAACTTTAGAGCCTAGAAGTCCATTCAGTCCTACTTCTTGTTCAGCCAATCGCTAAGACAAACAAGTTTGTTACATTTACAGGAGATAATGCTGCCCACTTCTTGTTTACAAGATCCCCTGAAAGTGAGAACAAGCGTTCGCATGGCATTTTTGTAGCTGGCATTGCAAGATATTTACATGCCAGATATGCTAAACATTTGTATGCCCCTTCATGCTTCAGCTGCCATTCCACATGATTAAACTGTTGCTGTGCGTACATGGAAAAGCCTATAGTGCATCATGTGTAGCATGTGAATTGATAAATGTCAGTTATTTATATTAACTGACATATTTTCTCCAATACCCACTCATCTCAGAAAATTAAATACCAGTGGCTGGGTTGTCATTTTGTTTTAATTGTTGCCAGAATGTTAACATACATGACCACTTTCACCCCCAAAAAGCTGGGTGTCACACCTTCCATTTCTGTTAATGCTTTGTTGCAGGAGCACTTGGTTTGCTGTGCAGTAATAAAGATTTAAATTATGGCCAAAATTACAAAGAATGCAGTTTACAAACGTTTGAGTAAAATCCATGTGTTGCTTTCTTTTGCAGTTGATGGTAGCAGAGAAGAATGGAACAATACGATTCTACGATCTCATTACCCAGCAGGCCATTCTGTCTCTCCAGTCTGAACAAATGCCACTGATGTCCGCACATTGGTGTTTAAGAAACACCCTTAAAATTGGAGCAGTTGCTGGAAATGATTGGTTAATCTGGGATATTACTCGCTCCAGGTATCATTGTCAAGCTGGGGAAGACTTCCCCATACCATCTCTTCCATTTGCATGATTAGGGATGATATTTTTGATAATGTTTTATTTAGCTAAGTAGAACTTCATTATAGTTATAGCCAGTGCTTTTAAATAGTGTATAATGCATTATTTGTTTCTTCATCTAAATTTCTGTTACAATTGAAATGGTGGAATTGAATTTAGACTAGTGCCTTTTGATGAGTTGGGGGAGAAAGTAGGGGTTTAGAAAGGATTAAGAGAGTTTCCTCAGGATTCCCCTCCCCCATCCTCCTCCGCTTCTTTTTCCTCCCTTTTCCCCGATATGTTTTATCTTTCTTTCCTTTCTTTTTCCAACAGAGACTCAGCATCTGGCCTACCCATTCTTTCAGCTGAGTAGGGTGTGACCTAACTGGGCCTGTCTAATCTCAAGAATGATATAAGCTTCCCCTCCCCAGCCATCCAGTCCATTCACATGTTACACTATTTTTTAAACATATATTTTACTATAAGTGTTAGGACTGTAGCGACTTCTGATGATTGTACCAAAAGCAAAGTTCTTTTACACAATTAAAATTCCGAAAATAGAGAATAAATGGAAAACATATGTTTAAGATTTAGAAGATGACAATTCCTTTTGAACTTCTATATGAAAATTGAACTTTATGGGCCAAATCATGCCATCCTCATTCAGGATGGTGAGCGTTTACTTCGTTAAGCATATTCATTGACTTCAGTGAGACTACTTGTGCAAGTAAGGCCCTGGTCAGTTAAATGGGATTACTTACAGGTCACAAAGTTAAACGTATGAATTCGTCTTTGCAGAATCAGGGCCCAAGTTGTTAAGGTTCAGGAGTGTGCTGTGCCTTTGAACTTTCTAGTGGCACCTCTTTAAAGTGATAGGCCTACACCTACACTTTTAGAGTAAAACGCCACAATTTGCCCCACTTTTAGACTCGATCACCGGTCTTGTTCATCCATTACATTCTCTCACCAGAACCAACTGGCTTTGGCCTCTGCTATCAACTTCTCTCCAGGAGCTGTAACCAGCTGGTAAACACAGTGACAGAGAAGAGCTCCTTCAAAACCAAGTAGTATTTATTCATCCATAGAATATGACAAGCAGAGAGAAAAGGGTTAAGTCAACAAATGCCTAAGCACATATTGTCTTGCATAAATATAACATTTGCTTCACACAAGTTGGTAGGCCTTGGGTTCTCCGCCTCCTGCCCATTCTCCTGGGTACCATGTTACAGTCTTCTTTTCTTCAGATCCTCAGTCTCCCCAGAGGCTCAGCTTTTAAACAAAGAACTTGAAAGCAGTTACAAGCTCTCATTTTAGTTTGTGTGGTCTCCTTAGATTCAATTGATTTTTTTTTTTTTTTTTTTTTTTTTTTTAAGACACATTAGATTTTCTTCCCCTAATAGTATCACTACAGGGCATAATTACAGCTCTTCGCGGGATGCCAGCATTCTTTCACTCCCTTTAATCAAACTTTTGCATTCCACCTTTTATCAAACTGCCCTCTACCAACACAACCAACTACTCCATGAAACCATCTCTGTGTATGGTGGGGGAGGGAAATAATCTGGTTAAAGGGGAGCGTGCAGAAATGGTGACAGTGGGGCAGAATTAAGGTTGTAGTGCCTGGTCTGTTGCACATGGTAATTGTGGTAATGGTGATAATGGGGTGTGCTTGTGTGTGGAGTGATAGGGGATGTGTATTCTTAGGTGGCTTAACTTTTCACTTCCTTGTTTTTCTAGTTTTATAATGTACATGTAGCAACCCAAACTGCTTCACAGCATGTTTTTTTGTATATTAATCATATTGAGGCCTCTTCTAGAGTATAGGCACTAATATGTCTTGAACAGAGACCTAGGAAAATCTTTTAGTTTCTGTGACAAACTACAACCACCATCCACAAGACAAATTCTGTAAAGCCTGAAGAAAATTGTTAAAAACTAAAAACTCATTTTTGAGAGCTATTGCAGCTTTCATCTTTTTCCCCCTTCCTCTCATCCAGCTGTACTACTTTAACCTGTCAAAACTCACGTGTGGAAAACAATATGAGACATGACCTGATTGTCAAAATAATTTTTGTTTGTCAGTAGATGTTTTCCCACCCCACAACTTGAACCTGCTACTCTTTTAAATGATCTGTACTTTTTGTCCTTGTGATATGAAGTGAAGTGTATCATTTCCTATAGTTTGTGGAATGGATGCTTGCTCAAAATGTCTTTTTTTTTTTTTTTTTTCATAGTTATCCACAAGATAAGAGACCTGTCCATGTAGATCGAGCCAGATTATTCAGGTATAGTTTGGAGGAGGGGGTTTATAGTAAATTAATTTGAAGAAAAATTATATTAGTAGCCTGTTTAATTTTAAAAATCTCATTTTAGCAAGTGTTATTTATTGTTTCTAGTAATGCCTACAGTGTGTTGCATCTTGCAGTACAGCAATGTTACAAAGTGAAAGAATTTAACAGTTGCCAATCGGTGGGGCTCTACACAAGTGCAGGGGTCTGTCTGCATGTATACAACTGTGGGATTGTGGTCCCAATTCCTTCTAGTGTTCGTGTCTTCTTTCCATCAATAGACTGTTAGCTTTTAGATAGCTCCGTCCTGCAAGATTCTAATCTCATTGGGAGTTGAGAATGATTGGGACTTGGCAGGATAAGGGTCCTTAATGTATAACACATTCATTAATTCATTTTTAATTCATGTAGATAGGACTGAATGGGGTGTGTCTTACATATAAAGTATCTCAGTGCATGTATTTCACAGGTTTCAGCAGAATTTAGGGTGGCTTTACGCAATATTTAACTGCAGACAAAAAATCAGATTTGCGTATGCTCATGATGGTATAACGCATGTATTTGAAAGCACCTTGGATTTATTCATAGGTGGTCCAGAGTGAATGAAAACTTGTTTGCAACCACTGGCTATCCAGGAAAGATGACTTGTCAGCTCCTAGTTCATCATTTAGGACACCCTCAGGTAAAATTATACAATTCTATGTTTTGGGTTGGATCAATCCATTCTCTTCAAATCCATGTATAAACAGCTATACCTTTAAAAGTTCATCAAGATCATGTAGAAACTGTTACAACTTCATCTTTTTCCATGCCAAAAGTTACCAGAGAAAAATCTTAGAATACTCTCAACTCTTGGTTTTACACTTTTTTCCACTCTTTTTAGTTATAATAAGGCCAAATCAGAAGGTTCTGATACTTTATTATGTTTAAAATAAGCTAATTTACAATTCTCTGTGTTCTGGAAATATGTACAAATAAAATGTATGTAAGGTACAAGGAGGGACTTCTTTTTGGTCTTTTAATTACCATGGAATTCTCCACTCCATGTAATGATGACAGAATCATCATTAGTGGTATTAAAGGCTCAAGAACAAATTGGACAATCATAGTTTACAAATGCAATCAGATGATTAACTGTGGTGGCTTTTTGTCACATCTATATTATTGAACTGATTAAAGTTGAGGCTAGAGAAATACTATCCCAGGGTATGATATTGGGAAGAATGGTAGAAGAAGTAGTAGTCATGCCTTTGAAGCACTAAGCAAGGATCATCAGTCAAATCAAGTGGGCATATGCCACATACTACTTTTTGTACAATTGCAAGAGGAATGAGAATCTGTTGTTCTTCTTCGAGTGCTTGCTCATATCGATTCCAATTAGGTGTGCGCGCACTGCATGCACAATCGTTGGAGAAATTTTCTACCCTAGCAACACCCGGTGGGTCGGCTGTGGAGCCCCCTGGAGTGGCGCCTTCATGGCACTGGATATATACCGCAGCCGACCCAGCGCCCCCTTAGTTCCTTCTTACCGCCCCTGACGGTCGTTGGAACTGTGGAGCGCGGCATAGCTGTTCTCCACTCTCCCTAGCTTATCCTGTTAATTCTGTAGATAGTTGTAGTCATAGTTGTTGTATAGTTTTAGATAGTTATTCATCTTCGTTTTTAGTAGTTGTAAATAGTTAGCGGGGGTTAAGGGGGTTGTTCTGCCCCCTTCTTCCCCCCCCCCCCCCCGGCGCATAGCCGGGCTCATGCCCAAGGCTCCTGGCTTTAAGCCGTGCACGTCCTGCGCTAAGCCTATGCCTACGAGTGATCCACACAACTCGTGTCTGAAGTGTCTAGGAGAGTCCCATCAGACAGATAAGTGCAAGACCTGTAAGGCCTTCAGACCAAGAACCAAAAAGGGGCTGGACTTTAGGCTTAGGCAGCTCCTCATGGAGGCGGCACTTAGCCCGGATCCTCCCTCAGCGCGCCCAGCCCTGGCATTGAGTGCCTCGGTGCGCAGCGCCCCTGCGGCACTGACCGGTACTGCACCACGGGCAGAATCGGACAAGGCCTCACGGCACTGACCTCCTTCGGCAACGCGCCCGCCATAGGGCCCTCGGTGCCGTTCCCTGTCTCTGGGACATAAGAAATCCCGCAAGGCGCAGGAATCTGCTGTCCTGCCGACGCCGGCTCCCCCGGTGCCAGGAGTAGAGCCGCGTCCGCCTTTAGAGCGCCAGAAGCAAGTGCCTGCTACACCGTCGACTCCGGCACCGCGACCGTTGAGTCCAGTGCGGACTGGATCACCACCTCGGTTGGCGGTGGAGCCTTGTCTTCCGTCCACTCCAAAGACCTTCGCGACGGCAAGAGACCTTATTGCTCTCACGGAGCCGGCGCCGTCCCAACCACCGACACCGTCAGCTCCTCACGCGGTGCAATCCAGGGGCAAGCCTGCCCTGGTATGCCCGCCGTCTCATGACGTGGACTCACAGCACCGCTCCAGGTCTCGGAGCAGATCCCGACGCCACTCACAGTCCCGGCGCCGACTTTCGGCTCGGCACCGGTCGTACTCGCGGCCAAGATCATCTTCACGGCACCGGTCTATGTCTCGGCACCGTCACGATCATCGGTACTGATCGGACTCAAGACATAGTTCTCAGCACCGGTACGAGCGCCACTCCAGCTCGAGGGGCCGCTCCCAGTACCATGTCTACTCGCGGTCGTCGTCGTTTAGGTCCAGATCCGTATCTCGGCACCGGCACCGATCCCGGTACCGCTCACCGCCACCGCGCAGGGACCGATCACCTGCGGACCGGCGCCGATCGGCACCGTATTGTCCTGAGCCGATTCCGACGCGTTCAGCACCACCTTGGCCCTCGAGATCAGCGTCTCGCTCCTCTGACGGGGCCTTGATATCAGCATACCCTCCTCAGGGTCAGGCTGCTGTGGCTGACTTGGGCCACTGGCAGGAGGTGGCGGAGGACCCTACGCAGGGACCTACGCACTGGTCGTTCTGGACCCCGTGGGCGTATCACCAGGCGCCCGGGGCTCCACCATCAGCCTCTCGCTCGGCACGCTCTGAGCCCAGGGTCCCAGAGGCCACCGTCTCCCGTCCTCCCCCAGGGGGCATGGAGGCTTCCGTGCCTACACCACCTGAGGCCCTGGACCCAGGGGCAGGCGATGCTCCGCTTCAGGGACCCTTAGAGCAGGACCCTCCAGTAGACCCCTTGCCACCTGAGGCATCCTCCTCATCTTCCCCAGATGAGGCAGTGGCGGGCACAACAGCCTCAGGGCCACCCCCGATAGATCTTCGTGCCCACCAGGACCTACTATGTAGGGTGGCGCGTAATATGGATCTCCAGGCGGAGGAGATAGTAGAGGTGTAGGACCCGGTGGTGAGCATCCTCTCGGCTGATGCCCCATCCAGAGTGGCATTACCTCTGATTCGGACGATTCAGGCAAATGCCACTACAATATGGCAAACTCCTGCCTCTATTCCACCCACAGCCAGAGGGGTGGAAAGGAAGTACTTCGTCCCTTCCAAGGACTATGAGTACTTATATACTCATCCCCCACCGTGTTCACTAGTGGTGTCATCGGTGAACGCAAGAGAGGGTCACGGCCAGCAGGCTGCAGCGCCCAAATCGAAGGACGCTAAGCGCTTCGATTTGTTCGGGGGTAAGGTGTATTCAGCGGGAGGGCTGCAACTCAGGGCAGCAAACCAGCAGGCACTCTTGAGCCGCTACAACTTTAATTCATGGAACTCTATGGGGAAATTTAAAGAGTTGGTTCCCCAGGACTCAAGGGAAGAGTTCGGGGCCTTAGTGGAGGAGGGTAAGAAGGTGGCGAGGACCTCCTTACAAGCCTCCTTGGACATAGCGGACTCGGCCGCCAGGACGCTGGCCTCGGGTATCGCCATGCGGCGAGTCTCCTGGCTCCAGGTCTCGGGCTTGCCTCCGGAACTGCAGCAGACCCTGCAGGATTTACCCTTTGAGGGCCACGAGTGTTCTCGGAGAAGACGGACTCTCGACTGCAGAGCCTCAAGGACTCGAGAACGATCATGCGCTCCCTGGGGCTGCATGTCCCAGGGCCCCAGCGCAGACCCTTTAGGCCCCAGCCTCAAAGGTTCTACTTTCCCCCGCTTCGTCCGAGACAGGACTTCGCCAGAAGGCGGGGCCGAGGTGGTAGACGAAGGTCGACCGGCCCGCAACCTGGTCAGAACCAGGGGCCACCTTCAGGCCCTAGGCAAAACTTTTGAAGGTGCGGTTGAGGACGGCGCCCCAGCCACTACCCAGGATCCAGCTCCCTCCTTTCGGGATCGCCTCTCCCGTTTCCACCGTGCTTGGTCCCTTATAACCTCGGACCGTTGGGTCCTTCGCACGGTGGAGAGGGGATACGCTCTCCAGTTCTCTTCGTTTTCCCCCCCCCCACCTCCCCTCCCCGTCCCTCTTCAGGGACCCTTCTCACGAGCATCTCCTTACACAGGAGGTTTTTGGGCTCCTCTCTATGGGGGCCATAGAGGAGGTTCCGCCAGAGTTAAGAGGCAGGGGGTTTTATTCCCACTACTTCCTGATCCCCAAGTCAAAAGGGGGTCTGCGACCCATTTTAGACTTACGCGGACTCAACAAATTCATAGTAAAGTTGAAGTTCCGCATGGTCTCATTGGGGACCATTATCCCATCCCTGAATCCTGGAGACTGGTTCGCCGCCCTCGACATGAAGGACGCATATTTTCATATAGCGATCTATCCCCCTCACAGGCGCTTCCTTCGATTTGTGGTAAACAAGGTGCATTACCAATTTGCAGTCCTTCCCTTCGGCTTGTCCACGGCTCTGAGAGTGTTCACAAAATATATGGCTGTCGTGGCAGCATACCTTCATCGACAAGGGATACAGGTGTTCCCGTACTTAGACGACTGGCTGGTATGCGGCCGCACCAGAGAGCAAGTTCAAGCTCACGTCCACATAATAGTACAAACATTCCACGAGTTGGGCATTCTGCTCAACAAAGAGAAGTCCCCTCTGGAGCCAACCCAGAGGATAGAATTTATTGGGGTAGTCCTAGACTCCAGACGTGCCCGAGCTATTCTTCCAGACAATCGGTTTCACGCCATCACAGGCATCATCGGAGGGCTCCAGGTCTTCCCAATTACAACAATAAGGACGTGCCTCGGTCTGTTGGGACACATGGCCTCTTGCACTTACGTAACCAGGCATGCCAGACTTCAGCTTCGCCCACTGCAGGCCTGGATATCATCAACATACCGCCCTCGTCAACACAGCTTAAACATGGTGGTCACGATCCCGACCTCGGTCCTAGCCTCTCTCACCTGGTGGCTGGACCGCAAGGCGGTTTGCGCAGGAGTGCCGTTCCACGCCCCTCAACCCTCCCTGCACCTGGTTACGGACGCCTCATCTCTAGGTTGGGGCGCTCACCTTGGGGAGCACCATACCCAGGGAATGTGGACCCGCACCCCAACTAGCCCTGCACATCAATGTTCGAGAACTGTTGGCGGTGCGCCTGGCGTGTCAGGCTTTTCTCAGTCTCCTACAGGGCCATTGCGTTTTAGTCCTCACCGACAACACCACGGCCATGTTTTACATCAACAAGCAAGGAGGAGCCCGCTCGTCACTTCTATGCCAAGAGGCCATTCGCCTGTGGGACTTCTGCGTCGCCCACTCGATACATCTCACGGCATCGTTCCTTCCTGAAGTCCAGAACACGCTAGCGGACCGTCTCAGCAGGTCCTTCCAGACACACGAGTGGTCAATTCGCCCAGACGTCATCTATTCCGTCTTCCAGAG